>NW_016823823.1:37061-53334 GCF_001698545.2 Rhinopithecus bieti
GTTAAGCAGCTTAGCAGTGTGCTTAAATTCCAATAGGCTGTTAATTTAGCATTTTTTAGCCCAGGACTGCTAGTTTTCTGAGTTGTTTAAAGGAAAGCTTTCAAATTGGGGTGACTCACATCTTTTTTGTGCAATGTTTGAAGACTCTAAAGCTGTTAGGACATGGCATTTCCCAACTTATAGGAGTGTGCCTGTGAATCTGGTCCAGCTCAGAGGTGTAGTGGGAGGAGGGACAAGGCCATTTAAAAGCTTTGCTGTTATACTGAATTTGTGAAATAGAGTCCTTGTTTTTCAAATAAAGATGTTCTCATTGTACATTGATTGCATTAATTCTTTGTTTTGTCTGCTGATGTATTCCCAGCACTTAGACTGGTGCCTGGCACATAGCAGATACTCTATGAATGCTTATTGAATTGATATGCTATATAAAATATCCAAAGGTAAGTGTATTACCTCAATGTAATCTAGTTGCGGGCAGCTGGAGTCAGTTTGGGAAAGTTATTATAACTCTAGATTTTCCAAGCCCTGTCACAGGTTGCTTATCGCAGGACCAAGATTGGATCCTAGAGAGTACCTGACTCTCCAGGGTTCAGATCCCTAAGATCTGTTCTCTAATTCTCATGACCAAGAAATGCACATTGTGGGCACAATTAGCTCTTTGGCCAGATGGAGCAGGAAAACATAAGTGTAATGAGTAAATATGACAGCTTTAGTAAGAAAAAAAACCCTACGCTAAGTCAGGTACACTGACTGTGTAACCTTGGATAAGTCATTTAAGTAGTCACCTCTCTGAGCTTCAGTTTCCTCCCGTTAAATGAGGTCAAACCACTCTACCTACCACACATAGTTGTTTGGAGGATGTGAGAACCTGTAAAAAACAATGCCAGTGATTCTCTTAAAGTCCTACTTTGCCAGAACTGAATCTGCAATCTCCACCGTGGTCCTGATGTGACATGTGGCATGGCTCTGTGGAATATGTAGTGCAGTATGTGTTTCTAGGCTACTTGGTGGCCCGAATGGTGGTGCTGACACACATTGCAGGGGACACAGATGCAAATGACATTCTGCCAGCAATAGGATTTTCTATTTTGAATGAAAATTCCTCTCATGGAGTGAGAGCCTCCCCATATGCTCAGCCACCCATGAGTAGCCAAAGACTTTATTGCAAAAATGAATATTCCATGTTAATGTTGTGCCATTTTGCTCCCTATAGCAAGAAGAATTTCTATCTCCTTATTATTGCTTCATGAATTTCTGCAAACATTTCCATGCCAGTCATGGCTATAGTCATTTCTCACAGCAAGTAACAGGTCTGCTTTTCTTCCCCCTTCTTCAGTATATGTTTAATTTTTTCCTAAATACTCCTGACAGCCTCGCTTATATAAATGTGCTCAGCATTTTATTTTACTTTGCTTTCCACCTAGAGCATCTGTCTTCTCTCCATCAAACCCAGACTCCTTCTGCCTTCAAACCGCTGCTAAAATTCATCTCTTCAGAGTCTCCAATCCATTAACAAAGATTTGGTAAGGAATGACTTGAGGTAGGTTCTGTAGGGGCTAAGACAGGGTCCTGTCCTTTGAGGAGCGCTGACTATAAGCTGGAAAAATTAGACCCTCACACAGAATTGGGGAAGAATTAGCAATTGTGAGTGGCATACTCTGAGTGCCAGCTGTGTTGTATGGGCAGGGTGTCCTGGTGGAGAGCACTGTGGGCAGGCAGGGTCAGGAGGGGGAGCTTGAGCTGGGCCTTGAAGAATGAGCCGATTTCAAATAGGCAAAGGGGAAGGGAAAGGAAATTGGAAAGGGGAAGTGGAATAATGTCAGCAAGAGGCAAAGAGGCAGGAATGTAGACATTTGTTCCTGGACAATGAGAGCCAAGGTTATGCAGAGGCAGAGGTTTGTGGAGACCTAGCAGTGGCATAGCTGGAAAGATAGTGTGGGGCCAGACTGGAGGACCTTGGATGTTAAGCTGCTGTTCTGAAGTCAGTGGGATTACTGTGCAGAAGAATGACCTGATAGGATCCAGATTTAAACACCTTCATCTAATTATAGTATACTCAGTGGCCTTGGAGTTAGGGCAAAATGGTGGTGGCAGTAGCAGCCGGGCAGGAGGGAGAAGAAACTCTGACTTCCAGCCAGTTTATCACTCTGCCACTCCAGAAATCTCACAATTGCTGCGTGTCTAGCTCTATGAACCTCACACGCTATCTGTTATCAGCTGGGAGGTAAGGTTGAGAACATGGAGCATGGAATCTTTGAGCCAGTCAGACCTGGATTCAAATTCAGACTCTGCCACTTAGTTGCTTTTGAATATGGGCCAGTCATTTAATCTCCCTGAGCCTTGGTTTCCTCATCAGTGAAACATGGAAAATACTAAACTCACACAGAAGTTAATGAGAAAGACTGGAACATCAAAGATAAATCTTCAACCAATGTTCCTTTCCTTCCTTCTCCCCTCTTCTAGTTAGCTCTGTGACCCTGAGTATCTTTTTCTCTGGGAGAATTGCCTCGTGCAAAATGAGACAGCTGTCCTTTCCTGCTTTACTGTGCTAAAAGAAAAGGTCTTGCCTATCCAGTAACACATCTGACCAGTCCTTCTTTCTCCTTCTTCTTACTCTACTAGGGATGGAATTCATTCAGCCCATCAACAAACATTTAGTGAGAGCCTACTATGTGTCAGGCACTATTCTTGGTCCTATAGACAAAGCAGTGAACAAAACCAGACAAATACCTCTGCCCTTGTAGAACTGATATTCCAGTTGTGGCTGCAGAGGAGTCATACAATAAACAAATAAATATATAATATGTGCTAAGAAGAAAAATACAGCAAAGTAAGGGGACAGAGAATGATAGGTTGATAGGAATTTGGCCAAGGAAGGGTTCTCTGATAAGGTGACATCTAAGAAGAGTCCTGGAGGAAGTAAGGGAGAAGCCATGTGGCTGTCTGGGAGAATAGCATTCCAGGCAGGAGGAAATACAGGTAAGAAGACCATTAAGTGGGAGCATTCTTTGCAGGTTCAAGGAACAACCAAGAGCCCAAACATGACTGGAGCAGAGTGAACAAGGAAAATAGAGGTAGGTTACAAGCCCAGGGAGGCAAACAGCAATCAGATCATGTATGGCCTTGTAGGCCAAGATAAGAATTTTGAGAGAGATGGAAAACCATTGGAGGATATGGAGCATAAGAGTGATGGACTCTGACTTAACATTTTCACAGAACGTCTCTGACTACAGGGTAGGGAATAGACTGTAGGATGGCCAGGACAACAGCATGGAGACCCTGTATACGTTTATAGTAATCCAGGTGAGACAGCACTGGGGTTTAGACTAGGATGATGACAGGAAGGTGGTGAGAAGTGGTCAAGTTCTAGATATATTTTAAAGGCAGAACTGACAAAACTCACTGACAGATTTGATGTGGAGTGTTCAAGAAATCGTTCAAGGATGATCTCATAGTTTTGGGCCTGTCCAATGGAAGGTTGGCGTTGCCATTTGCTGAGATGCAGAAGACCAAGGGATAAGTACATTTTGGGGGAGAAGAGGTTTGGTTTTTGTCATGCTGAGTTTGAGATGTCTATTAGACAGTTAAGTGAAAATGGAGAGGATGAAGTTGAATATACAAGCAACAAATCAGGGGAAGTTGGTGAGAACATATTAGGTCCTATCTCAAACTTTAAGTATGCAGAAGCAGGGCCAGGGACTTAGTGAAGGCAAATTATGCAAATGCTTTTCTACATTTCTGCCATGTCCTTGAGTACTGCTACATGTTTTTCCTCTCATCCTTTTTTGATGGAAGTTTCCTACATAACAGGGACTAACATTTACTGTACATTTATTATATGCCACACAGTGATAGCATCTGAAGGAGTTGAGAAAGTGCCACCCCAAAATATGCCACTTTGGACTTCAAACTGAGAGCGTTTGGGGAACAGCAAATTCAGGGAGGGCTTTCTGAACTTTCCTTTTCTGTCTAAAGACAGATCCTCCAAAAGGAACTCAATCGTTTTGAATCCTCTCCCTGGAAATCTCATCAACCAGGGAAGATTAAACCCATATTACAAGAGAGGAGACTGGAGGTTGACATCATGCCCAGATGAACTTTATCACAGGGTGTCACTTATTCTTCTGAGGTCTCATTTATCTTTCCCCAAAATCATTTATTCCTCCTAGTGGCCTACTTCCCCCCTCCCCTCTTCCCTATGAAGAGGGTCTATAAGCTTCCAGATCTTGCTGGGTTGGGCATTCACTTTTTGTTCATGTGATGTCTCCATGCATGTAAAAAAAACCGTGTATACCTGCTATAGTTTGGATGTGGTTTTTTTCCCTACCAAATCTCATGTTGAAATTTGATCCCGAACGCTGGAGGCGGTGTCTAATGGGAAGTGTGTTGATTATGAGAACAGATTGCTTGTGAATAGATTAATGCCCTCCCTAGGGATGAATGCATTTTTACTCTGTTAGTTCCCCCCGTAACTGGTTTTTTTAAAAAGAGCCTGCCCCCACCCCATCTCTCTTGCCTCCTGTCTCCCCATGTGATCTCTGCACATGCTAGCTCTCCTTCACCTTCTGCCATGAGTGAAAGCAGCCTGAGGTCCTCATCAAATGTCCAGTCCTAAACTTTTTCCAGACATCAGAATCATGAGCCAAATAACCTTTTTCTTTTATAAATGACCCAGCCTCAGGTATTCCTTTATAGCAACATAAAATAGACTAAGATAATATATTTTCTCCTATGAATCTGCCTGCTGTCAATTTATTTCACAGACTCAGTTACCAAACCATCTGAGGATGGAGGAAAGCCTTCCCTCTCCTACACATCCTGTTTAAGACAGCTGTCTTGCAAAATATATACTGTCATCTCTATTTTGCAGATGAGAAAACTGAGGCTCTGTAAGAGAAGCAAAAATCACTTGTCCTAAGTCACATAGCTTATAAGTGAATAAGGTGGGATTCAAACCAGGATCTAAGTCCAAAGTTCGTGTTCCTTCCAACTATCTGCTTATCGCTAAGTAGGTCAGAGTCACCTGATCTCTATGTCGATTATTTATTCTGTGGATTAACCAGAGCTAAGAGGTATTTTAAACCTGTCCCTGCCTAACTCCTTAGCATATTCCACTCAATTGGTGGGTATTCAGTGGTTGTCAACATATTTTGAATCTTTATTATTTGGGGGTTGTCAACTAATATTGTTTTGTTTTATTTTATTTTATTTTTTAAGATGGAGTTTCGCTTTTGTCACCCAGGCTGGAGTGCAATGGCATAATCTTGGCTCACTGCAACCTCCGCCTCTCTGGTTCAAGCGATTCTCCTGCCTCAGCCTCCTGAGTAGCTGGGATTACAGGTGCCCGCCACCACATCCAGCTAATTTTGTATTTTAGTAGAGATGGGGTTTCACCATGTTGGCCAGGCTGGTCTGGAACTCCTGACCTCAGGTGATCTGCCCGCCTCAGCCTCCCAAAGTGTTGGGATTACAGGCATGAGCCACTATGCCCAGCTATATTATTTTAATATTAGGCTCAGACAAACAGAAGTAGGAAGGGAAACTTGATGGGACAGACAGATCAGTGAAATATTACAAACCAACTATATTTGAATTTCTTGATTATTTATTTTTCTGGATTATCCACAACTCCCATAGCAGCGCAAGTAAGAGGATAATTTCACAATTTTCATTTGGTTCTATTTCCTTTGTATCTTTTCCATAATGTATTATGCAGCTATTCACTCAGGAAGTGTTTCATAAGTGGCACAGACAGGCATCCCTTGGATCAGTTCCCTTTTTGGAATTCTAGGTAGTCTAAGTTACCATGAGTGACTTCATGTCTTATTCATTTGACAAGCAATATTGGTGCCTACCATGTGGTAGGTGCCATGCTAGGTATTAGAAATATCAAAATAAAACAATATTGGTGTCTACTATGTGGTAGGTACTATACTAGGGATTAGAAATATCAAAATAGAAAGGACACAATTCTTACCATCAAGGAGCTCATAGTTTAGTGGTAAGAAATCCATGTAAAACATTCAAAATGCAGTGTGGTAAGTGATATCATCGAGGTATGCTCAGGGTGTAATGAAAGCATAAAGGAAGTCTGGTTGGAGTGAGTTGTGGGGTCATACCAGAGAGAACATGTGAATTGATTCTTGAAGAATTTATCAGGTTTCCAAGGTAGGGACAATCTTGACAAAGAAACTAGCTTGTTCAAAGGCATGGTGGTGTGAGAAGTGTCAGCAAATTTAGTAGTGTGCAAGCATGACTTCCTTGTAAAATGGTGGAAGATAATGTTGGAGAGACAGATTAGAGGTCAAGTTAAGGAGCTTCTATCTTGTCTCCCGTAGTACATGGTATCAGATAGGTAAGTTGAATGAGTGACGAGGACAGTATTGAAGGATAGAGGAAAGAGGTGGTGATGGCTGTGGAACTTGATTGTTCATGCTTGTTTCAAGGAGGCAGTGCTAGCTCAATGTAGCCACATGGGAATGTGAATCCAGAGTTATCAGGTCTTCTGGTTTTTTAACAGAAAAGCGGGAAATCTGGATTTTTTAAAATGTGAAATCTCCAGAGTTCCAATAGCTGACAATTGCTTTTTTTTTTTTTTTTTTAATTCAAAGGTTTAGTCAATACTGCACCAAACACAACACTGGATGTGATCTGCAGACTGTCATTGAGACCTGTGCTTTAGGGGACAGGATATGTATGGAAGCATAGAAGCTAACTGAAGCAACACTTTAAAACACTTAAAAAATAACCACATACATTCCTCTCTGGATTGCCCCATTCCAACATTTCTACTGCATATGATGACACATGTTCTTTCTCTGGGGAAGCAAAGAGATGTCCCAGGTCAAATGCAACCCTCAGGGCTTCTGAGGGCAACGGTGTAATCCAGATTCTCAGTCAAGTCTGGTAGAACATGGTAAGGTGAGACCATTGTGGCCCCTGAACATCACCACCAGGAGATGGCTGTCATTTGTTTCCTTTTCATTTTAGAGGAAGAAAGGGCAGTCTGTTTAAACTGTGTATGCAAGAAAGTCAACACAGCCAGTGACAACACAGATAAAACACAGTGTAAAGGCTATTAAAGTTCAAACTCCTCATTTTACTGCCAGAGAAACGAAGGCCCTGAAAAAGCACAGTGACTTGCTCAGAGTGACCCAGCAACCTAGTGGCAGGATGAAGTCTCCTGACTCCTGGTCTAGCATTCTTTCCAATAATCCCGGGCTGTGATAATTAAAGTAAATCAGCCTGGCAGTTTTCCTAGCATCTAGAATTCCTGGACTGGACAAGCAGGACTTGAGAGCAGCTGTTAGACACCTTTTATCCCCTTAGCTCTAGCATGATGATATTTTTGTGAACTTTATATTTCATGGGTAGGGGTTAAAGAGAGGACACAAAGACGTTTTTGAAGCACTGAGGCCATTCACAAAGTGTAGAGAGAAAAGTTGTCTGTGGCTAATATATTTAAGGCTTATGACCTCTGTGCTCTCTGGACTGACCTGCCAGCAGATGCCTTTGGTTTTGTGTTTTATTTCTCTTCTTTTGTCTTCTTTTCTATTTCTATCCATGTTTTTCTTCTCTTCCACCAGCCTAGGTCTTAGGCCTACACATAAGTGCTCCTGGCATTGCTGAGCCTCCATGATGACACTCAAGATGCCCGCTGCAAGTCAATGAAACTGTTAATTATTCATTACTCAATTAATAACATGGAATGAGAGTGCATAGTGACTATGAAGCGTACATGTTTCCCCTGCTATGGTCATTTCACTTTCTATAATCTCAGACTAGTAACTCTTGTCAATTGTGACTCTTGATTTAACTAACCCTTTCCATCCTTCATTTCAGGGTCTATTGTTCTGCCATTTGCCACTTTTTTTTTTTCTTTCTCTGAACCCGTTTCTGATTGGTGCAGCTGTTGAAGATGCTGCAGTTGCAGCAGTGTACATCTGGAACATTTGGCTGACTTGTTGAACTTCCCCCAGGGAGTACTCCAGGAGAAGGATGGGAGGGGTGGAGAGGCCAGAACAGTTGCCTGTAAATAAAGATGCCAGTAGTGTCTGACCATTCTGTGGACCACCCTTGTAAAAATCCACTTCATTCTGGCCCTTGGTTTCCCTATCTACTCACTGAAGGCGTATGTTCTCCAATCAAAACTGCTGCAGTGGAAGAAATCTATTCTGGCTGTGGATGCTCTCATACAGCATTTTCTGCATTGTATCAATAGATATTTGTTGAATTAATTAATATATCAAGAAATCCTAGGAGACTGTTTTACCCTTCATGGGACAACACCATTTCAGTTCCGCTTGGCATGGGTCGGCTTCTCTGTTACTTAGATTGAGCCTTCAGAGCCACTCCAGGAGTGAGGCTGCTTGAGTCCCACCCATTCCCATAGTTCCCAGGCTCCTGGGTCTCCTTTTCTTCGGGCGAGCCATTGAATTGCAAACACAGCAGGCATGGTTTCAGTCCAAACCCGGAGCTGTTTTAATTAGTTTAACGTCTGTTAAACGCTTTGAAGATTGGAAGCAACAGATAAGTACTGGATGATGTTATTAACAACTGCAGTTAATTGCAAACATTTCTATTAATGCTAGTTTCTGCCTCCCTTTCTTTGCTCTACTTTCTTTCCAAGGTTCCCAAATTCGTAGCCTCCCCCTCCTTTCCTCCCCGTACTGGCGATATAGGGTTAAACTGGGGCGGAGCCCAGGGATGAACGACAGCGCCAGTCACCAACTGGGACGGGGCAAGCGGGAAGAGCTGGGTGGGGCGGCCAGACAGAGGCGAACCCTCACGCCCCCAGGCCCCGCCCCGCGGCTGGAGGCCCGGTTGGAACGGCACGGGGCGGGGCGCCGAGGCTTGGCGGCCCCGTGGTTGGGCGTCCCGGCAGCCGCTTGAGGGATGGGGCGGGGTCGGCCGGGACCTCCTCCTTCATTCCCTCGGCGGGCGGAGCCTCCCCTCTCTCCCGCCCCTCCTCCTCCCTTTCCCACCCCTCGGAGTGGAGCTGCACATGCGGCTGCTCCCTGCTCCGTCCCGCCCAGCCACCGTCGCGCAGGAACGGGTCCCTGCAGCCCCCAGCCGATGGCAGGACAGTAGCCGCCTGTCAGAGGTCGTGAACGGCTGAGGCAGACGCAGCGGCTCCCGGGCCTCAAGAGAGTGGGTGTCTCCGGAGGCCATGGGCTACCCGGAGGTGGAGCGCAGGGAACTCCTGCCTGCGGCAGCGCCACGGGAGCGAGGGAGCCAGGGCTGCGGGTGTCGCGGGGCCCCTGCCCGGGCGGGCGAAGGGAACAGCTGCCTGCTCTTCCTGGGTTTCTTTGGCCTTTCGCTGGCCCTCCACCTGCTGACGTTGTGCTGCTACCTAGAGTTGCGCTCGGAGTTGCGGCGGGAACGGGGAGCCGAGTCCCGCCTTGGCGGCTCGGGCACCCCTGGCACCTCTGGCACCCTAAGCAGCCTCGGTGGCCTCGACCCTGACAGCCCCATCACCAGTCACCTTGGGCAGCCGTCACCTCAGCAGCAGCCGTTGGAACCGGGAGAAGCTGCACTCCCCTCTGACTCCCAGGACGAGCACCAGGTGAGTCACCTAGTAGGGGCGGCGGCGGCCCCCTCCCCTCGCGGGTAGGGCGAGGGCCCTCCGCCACAGGGGCCTGGGGGCACTCTGCCACCTCGAGCCAATTTAGAGGGCAGGACCAGGGAGGGACCAGGCGAGCAGGGGGGAGGTTGCCCAGGGCAGGTTGTCTTCGGTCCCTGGCCCAATCCGGACTCCCTGGGGACCCCTTGACTTGGAAAGTCTAGCGCGCGCCCGCGGCCCCTGGCTGCGGGCTGCCTTGAGAAAAGTTGGCGAAGCTCCCGTCGAGGAGGTGCCTGCGCTGCCCCCCGGCCGACTAACGGCTTGGCCCTTCTGCTCGTGATGAGGTTCTCTGCCCGCGGTGCTTGTTTTTTCGTGTCTAGAGCTGATGCCAGAACCAGCAGGCTCCCCTTTGGAGTTGGAGCTGTAAACAGCTGTAATAACTGCTCCACGCCCGCCTGTTGAAACAACTTTTAACCGCATTTTCAGCGCGGGTCCTTGTGCGCTGACCAGAACGTGGGCTTGTTCACACTTACCTGCAATTTGAGACTGATTGTCCTCGGCGTTCTAGTGAGGATCAGCGCCCCTGAGGAATTCTGGTAGAAATATGCCGTCTTGCTAGACAACTTCTGAACAGCAATTTAAAAAATCTATGGAAATAAAACTCACCCTTTGCATGCCGGTTCTGATTCTTAAGCGGGGTAGGTGTGCGGTGGGAAGGGTGGGTGGGAAGCGCTTTTGCAACTGCTAGCTTGAGAACAGGAATCTTCCAATGGAATAATTACTCAGGACTAGTCCCCAAGAGCAGTTTTGTTTTGTTTGTTTTGCAATCTTTATGGTGTTTGTGCCCTTATTAGCAAACTATTAGCTTTGGCGTTTGTTTTCCACTCTTTCTAGCTCTTTATTCAAGTAAATTTAGTTCACTTAATGTAAATATTGTCTTCGTTGCCATATGTGAAACTTAGGAGAAGCATCCAATGATCCTTTTGAGGTGGCTAAAGAATAATAGTAAAATTGTACCTCTTAGGGAAGAGAGCAAGTTGTACAAATAAGTTCCTTGAGGTGAGGGACCCAAGCCTTCTATATTTACTGCCACATCCAGAGTCATTGTCACAACTCTGTAAACATTATTTGTGCCACTTTGACCTCCCATCTAAAGTGGTACACTTGATAGAGACATCACATTCATGATCATAGTGTAATGTTAGGACTGATACTATAAAAAAAAACAACAAAAAAGATGTCCATTGTAAAGTTGCCCTGAGCCTTAAAATGTCTTACTAGCACACTCCAATTTATATAACAGCTTATCAAAGAAGAGAATCAGCAGACATGCTTCTCATACTTGAAACTTTAAACATTGTAGCTAAATGATAATTAACTAGGATTCTGACTCCTTTTATTTATCTACTGCACTCCCCCCACACCCCAATGCCCAGTAGAAATATTTAGCAGCTGAACATTGATATTCTGTGAAAAGATGAAAAAATTAAACTTCTTTAGTCAAATGTTGGCCAAGACTTTTTGGCATTCAGGATGGACAGAGCCACTTTTGTAGACTGGGGATTAGCAGAACAGCTGTACTCTAGGGCTTCTGTGATGGCATGAAACTCTTACAGGTGTGTAATGGCATTTAGTTACCTGCCCTTTGTGTGGCACTAAAATAGTTCTCTCTAGATTTAAACACAGCTTCCTACCTTCTGTCCTTTATTCTTTCTGTTTTAATATTTTTGAGCAATAGAAGCAAGGATACTAGCTCTTTACATTTGTTGACATCAGTTGGAATCAGTTTCCTAGAGTTATGAAGGGCTTATATGAGTCCATTTTGTTTGATTCCCTTGGGAAACATAGGCCCTAACGGGAAAGTGACTTGCCCAAGGTCACATAACTAGAGTCAAAACTGGGATGATAGTTGCTCTCTTAACTCCTAGTTCAGTGCCTATTCCCTCAACTACCTCCTGGGACCTTTTGCGAGGGAGCAAGATGGAGCTCCATATTAGACCTTTTGCAAAGTAGAGCACTCAGATCTGCATCATTTTGTTCTACTCTACCTGTATTTTGACCACAGTAAGTTTAACCATGTATTCCTTATTCTTCCTGAACTTCACTTTCAGATTTGGAGTATACTTTGAAGGAATTTTAGCCCAAATTCAACTTAAGTTTATTTTAAGTTATTCAACTTAAGTGTATCTTATCTTATATATTAGTTTTAGTATACAAAATAAGTTTTTTAAAAGTTGATTGGGTGTTAAATTAATACTGCTACAAGCTTGGGTAAAATTTCTAGTGCCCTGGTGCACCCTCTGCTGGCTTTACAGGGACATTTAATTTTCAGTATCTGCTGACACTCAGAATTCTACATTGTGCTGACAGATTCTGATTCGGTAAATAAGGAAGTAAACAGCCTTGTGGGATTTGGCCACGTAGGTCATATTTTATATTTTAGTTTTCAACACAAACAACTGCTGTTACAGCAACTCTTGGATGGAGAGGAAGAAAGATAAAATATACACCCTTCAACGGGCCGTACATTCAGGTTTCTTACTAGTTTATCTGCAAGGAGTGAAGGCAAGCTGATGACAGTAAACTGCAGGAAGCTTTCATGAGACCAAGTGGGCAGAACAGTCAGAGACACTTCATGCAGGTAAGCAAAAGTAAACCTATTCATACTTATGAGATGATGGGCTCTGGGCTCTCAGTTATGACTCAAGAAAGGGACCTGGAAATCACTGTAGATGTGTGCATATCATCTCTCAATTTAAAAACTTTTTAAGCAGGGCACACAAGGAAGTTAGGGTAGGTAGGATACAGAGCAGAGAGATTAGCACAGTTCTCCATGTGAAATGTTAGAAAAGTCTCCCCGGTGGGGACACACTTGCTGATGATAAAGTGAGAGAGTCACATCAGACCTTCTGTAATCAATCATCTCCTTCAGCTGGAACAGCCAAGTAGCTGAGATTTGTCTGGATAGTTGGTGGAGATTATCTCAAGAGCAAGGGATATCTCATTTGTGTCTGAATTAGGACAATATACAGTAATATGATTGTCAGAGTAACAAACTAAAAATCACTGTTGATCATTCTGTGGAGATGTTGCTCCAGTTGTGATTGTGGTCCTCAAAGGCCAAGAATGTAGTGGGTATCATCAGGAAGGGTGTCAAAAACAACAAAACACTTACAAAACACTTATTTTTTCCATGTACAAGATCAAAAGCAGATTTACTTCTACGATCAGACAGGAAATTCTGGTGACTGCGCCTCAAGAAAAGCCTAACAGCTGATAAAAGTCCTCAGAAACCCCATTAAATTGATCAAAAGGATGAAGGGATTTTCTAGTTTTTTTCTCAGTCTGGATAGAAAGAGGCTGAAGGAGGAATATGATCAAAGTCTACCAAACCATGAGCAAGACGAATATGGTTAATATATTCATGTAACTTAACAATCCAGTTCAATAAATAGAAAGCCTGCTTTGCCAGACACAATGTTAAGTATTAGATACCTTTTAATGTTTGAAAAATTATTTTCAAGAGGAGGCAAATAAAGGTAGTATCTTATTCAACTCATTGTCTCAAGTAATAGTCAAAATTATGGGTAGATCAATACGGATTTACTTAAAACTGTTAGGGCTATTTGGAGTATGGTCCTAATTATTTGAAGTGATGTCATAGATGTCAACCTTAAAGTTCTACAAAATGTTGCTTGACATAACTAGATAGACCATTAGTGTATCCAGAGTTGACATTACCTGTGTTAAGGCTTTTTGATCAAGAACATAACTAGGAATCATTTGAGGTGATTCAAGGTGAGCACAATGAATAAATCCAAGGATTTTTTTTTTAATGGAGGTGGGATCTAGATAAAATACATTTACTGTGGGTTTAAATATAGAACTTTTGATCAACTTGCTTCATTATTTCCATCCCATTTTCTCTCTCACTAACTCTGCTGCAATCCAGCCACCATATCCTGTCTTAGAATCATTCTTTAGTTGTTATTGCTGTTGTTGTTTTTAAATACATTTTATATCTTTACATTAGAGCTCCTTAGAAATCTGCCTTCATTTTTGTCTTTCTCCATAATGCCTGACACAGTGCTAGTTACAGTTACTATACTCAAATACTTGTTTGAGTTGAATATTATTTTGGGACTATGGAGGTGTTTATGTAAAACAAAGACATTTTCTCTTTCTGTAACAGGCCTGTTTTCCTCAGGTCTTGCTAAGCCTGTGACCTGTCAGCTATGCTTAGGTGAGTAAATAGTTCCGCTGGCAATGTTTCACTGACTTCTAGAATAATTAGAAAGTGAAATGGAGAAGGGCCTTAACCATGTGGTCAGTCTCCCAGTTTCACATCTTCTCTCTAAGATGGTACAAAAAGCTTCATGTAATATATTGTTTGATGTTTTGTTTTATTTGCTTTTAGGTCTCATATCTTTCTTTCTGTCTTAGATCTTGTGAAAAAATAATCTGTAATTTATCTGTAACTACCTTATAGAGAAGATCTCTTTGTAGTAGAGAACCTCTGAAGCCATTTAATTCCCAAGAACATTACCAAGAGAAACTACCTTGCCTGTAGAGGACCATTTTATCTGACTCCTCTGTAAATACTCAGGACTTAGCTTTTCATTTCATTTCTTTCTTTTATTAAAAATCTTTTCTATTGAAGTATAACTCATACACAGAAAAGTATATAAATCATATTTGTACAATTTTATGAATCATTACAAAGTGAATATACTCATGTCACCAGCACCCAGGTCAAGAAATAGAACATTATTATATTCCACAACTCCTACTTATATCCTATTGTTATCACTATATCCTCCTCACTCTCTCAAGTTCTAACACCATAGATTAGTTTTTTTATCTTTCTCCACAGTGCCTGACATAGTGCTAGTTGGACTAGTTCATTAGTTTTGTTCATTTTGAACTTTATATAAATGAAATCAAACAGTGTGTATTCTTTTGGATCTGGAGTTTTTTGCTCAATACTGTTTTTGTGACATCCGTTCAGGTTGCTGCATGTGGCTGTAGTTTTTTATTTGTATTTTTTGTGTGTGTGAGACAGGGTCTTGCTCTGTCACCCAGGTTGGAGTACAGTGGCATGATCATGGCTCACTGCAGCCATGACCTCCCAGGCGCAAGTGATCTTCCAACCTCAGCTTTCTGAGTAGCTGGGACCACGGGCACATGCCACCATGCCTGGCTCATTTTTAGTTTTTTTGTAGAGACAGGATCTCTATATGTTGCCCAGGCTGGTCTTGAACTCCTGGTCTCAAGCTATACTCCCACCTCAGTGTACCAAAGTGCTGGGATTACAGGTGTGAACCACCATGCCCAGCCATTTGTTTGTATTTTTGTATATTATTTCATTGCTTGAATGTACCACAGTTTATTTACCCTATTTTTAATGAATTTGTGGATTGTTTCCAGTCTGGGGCTATTATGGATGCTGATGTTGTGGATATTATTGTACATGTCTTTTGGTTACATATGCTTGAATTTCTATTGCTTGTATACCTAGGATTGGAGTTGCTGGGTCATGGGGGATGCATATTTTTGACATTATTGATAATGACAGTTTTTTTAAGTTATTGTATCCATTTACATTCTTACCAGCAATGCATGAGAATTTCAGTTGTTTCATATTCTTACTAATGCTTGGTATTGCCAGTCTTTTTAAACGTAGCCATTCTGGTGGGTGGCTTTGTAGTAATATCCGGTGATTTTAATTGGCATTTCTCAGAAGACTGATGAGGTTGTGCTCCTTTTCATGTTTATTATGTATTTGCATATCTTCTCTGAAGTGCCTATACAAGTTTTTTGCCCATTTTTCTATTAATTTGTCTGTCCTTTTCTTATAGATTTGTAGGAATTCTTTATATACTCTGAATATGAACTATTTTTGTATTTTTTATATTGTAAGCCATTCCCAAATCTGTGATTTACCTTTCCTTATGGTATCCTTTGATGAACAGAAGTTTTAATTTTAATGTGTTTAATTTTTCACTATTTTCCTTTATGGGTAGCATTTTCTATGTCCCATTTAAGAAATATTTTCTTACCTTGAAATTGTAGATATTCTCCCATATTATCTTCTAGAGGCTTTATGTTTTGACGTTTACATTTAGGTCTATACTCCACTTGAAATCAATTTTGTGTATGCTAAGATACAGAAACTGAGCTTCATTTTAAAATATAGATATCCAGCTGATCCGGTACCATTAATTATAAGGACCATCTTTCCCCCAGTCCTCTACAGCATCACCTTTGTCATAAATCGGGTGCCTGTATATGTGCAAGATTGTTTCTGAACTGTTTATTCTATTCTGTTGGTCTCTTTGTCATTGCATCGCTACCACAATCTTAATCACTGGACTTTATTATTATCTGGTAAAGCAAGTCCTTTTACCTTGTTCCTCTTATTTAAAAGTATTTTGGATATTCTTGGCCCTTTGCATTTAGAATCAGCTTGTCATGTTGCACAAAAAAGAAAAAAAAAGAAACGTGCTGGGATTTTGTTGGGATTGCATTGAATCTAAAATCAATTTAGTGGGAACTCATCATTTTATGGTATTCAGTTTTCCAATCCATGAACATGCCCAGCAGATTTGGTGTTTGGTGAGTGCCTTCTTCCTGATCCATAGAATGACACACTCTTGCTGTATCCTCATGTGGTGGAAGGGATAAATGCACTTCCTTGACCTATTTTAAAAG
>NW_016823823.1:53450-56185 GCF_001698545.2 Rhinopithecus bieti
CATTGGTGATGATATTTCAACATATGAATTTTGGGGGGAACGCAAACATTCAGACCATAGCAAACCTGTTTTAGACATTTTCTCAGTATCCTTTATGTCTGTTACATACTTTTCTCTATATTCTATCCTTTTTTTTCTCTCTATACTTCATTCTGGGTATTTTCTTTTTTTTTTTCTTTTTGAGACAGTTGCCTCTACATACTTTATTTTTAAAAAAATCTTCACAAGAACAATGCAAGGTAGATACTGCCATCTCTATTTTTACATGTGGAGAAACAGACCCAGAGGGGTTAGATAACTGTCTGCAATCATATAGCTGTTTCCAGAACTACATTTTAAATAGGAATTTTATAAACCATATATAGAACTTGTATCAACTGAACCATTTAAAATGTGCATGAAGAAGTTTCTATTTAAAGGACTCCCATGAAAGGTAGATTAATTCAATAAGTGGTATTGGGATTTACTGACTTGCCATTTTGGGGGTTTAAAGAAAAGACAAGTAAAACTGGATCCTTATCTCACCTCTTATACTAAAGTGAATTCCAGATGCAACAAAGATTTACATGTAAAACATGAAATCACAGACATCCTAGAACACATGGATGCATATTTTTATAATCTTACATTCTGGGTATTTTCCTGTGACTTAACTTCCAATTCATTAATTCTGTCTTCAGCTTTGTCTAAACTCCCTTTAAACTCGCTCATTGAGTTCTTAATATAATTTGTCATTTTTTTTTTTTTATTTTTAGAGTTTTCATTTGGTTCTTTTTATAAAATAGTGTTTGGTTCTCTGCCAAAATTCACAATCAACTATCTTTTAACATACTGACCATAATTATGTGAAAATCTTCATTTGATTACTCATTATTTCAATCCTTGAGGGTGTGTTTCTATTGTCTATTGTTTGTCTTAATTTTCTATCACTTTGCCTTTCTCCTGGTTAGTTTTGATTGAATGGTAGACATTATATATGAAAAATTATAGTAGAGATGGTTTGAGGCCTCAGTTATTTTTATCTTTATCTAGAAAGGATTTATACTCACTTCTGGCACATGGTTAGAGATGCTAGCAATCTCACATCTCCTTAATTCAATATGAGACTGAGATAATTTAAAGCTGCTCTTCAATCCAAGTGAAGGTTGACTTACCCTTCCTTTTAGTATTTATGCCTTCTAAGTTGAAACCCAAGGCTTGGGTTTTTTTTTTCCCTTGGGAGTTCTCCCTCTTTGAAGGGTCCTCAATTCTAACTTTTGTTCTTGTAGCTTCATGAGTCTGTCAGAAGCTCCTCTCTCTCTTTCTCTCTCTCTCTCTCTCTCTCTCTCTCTCTCGCTCTCTCTCGCTCTCTCGCTCTCTCGCTCTCTCGCTCTCTTTCTCTTAGCTGACTCTACTATATCAGCCAATGACCTTAGGAGAAAAACAGGCTCTCTCAGTTTTCTTTTTATCCTGCATTTTGGCTTTATAATATTGCATTACTTTGTTAGATCTCAGATATCTTGAAACGTATATCATTTATATCTTGCCCCAATTTTCTTGTGTGTGTGTGTGTGTGCTTTTTTTTTTTTTTTTTTTTGAGACGGAGTCTCCCTCTGTCGCCCAAACTGGAGCACAGTGGCTGGATCTCAGCTCACTGCAAGCTCCGCCTTTCGGGTTCATGCCATTCTCCTGCCTCAGCCTCCAGAGTAGCCGGAACTATAGGCGCCCGCCACCTCACCCGGCTAGTTTTTTGTATTTTTTAGTAGAGACGGGGTTTCACCGTGTTAGCCAGGATGGTCTCGATCTCCTGACCTCGTGATCCGCCCGTCTCAGCCTCCCAAAGTGCTGGGATTACAGGCTTGAGCCACCGCGCCCGGCCTCTTGTGTTTTTTTAAGCAGGAAATTTAGCCCAAATTACTTTTGCTTCCATTACTAGAAGCAGAATCAGCTTATCATTTCTTCAACAAATGTTTATTGATCATCTCCTATGTATCATGCACTGTACAAAACAATGGAGAAGCAGCTATTGAACAGATTAGAGGGGATTCCTGCCATTGTGGAGCATACAAACAAGTAAACAGGCACATATAATACAATTTCATAAAGCAATGGTAGGGTTAATCATAGGATAATCTAAAGCACTAAGGAGGAGTACCTGACCATGACTTTTGAAATCAAGGAACATGTTCTTAACAAAGCATCTTCTGAGCTTAAGCCTAAAAAGTAAGTAAGAGTTATCTAGGATAAGACTGTTTTAGGCAGTAGGAACAGCAAGTGCAAAGGCCTGGAGATGAAAGAGAACATGGGACATCCAGGAATAAGAAAACCTAGTTTGTATGAAGCTACTATTATCAAGACAGTGTGGTTCTGGCATAAGGACAGGCATATAGATCAATGGAATAGGATTGAGAGGTCAAAAATAAATTCTTATGTTTATAATCAATTGATTTTTGACAAAAGTACCAAGATGATTAGTTGGGGGGAAAAGATACCCTGTTCAATAAATGGTGTTGGGAAAATTGGATATCCACGTGCAAAAAAGATGAACTTAGATATTCACTAGAGACCATACCCCAAAAATGAACTCAAAATGGATCACAGGCTTAAATGTAAGTACCAAAACAATAAAATGTTTAGAAGAAAACATAGAAAATCTTTAATATCTTGGAGAGCAAAGATTTATTAGATATGACACCAAACACATAGTCTAAAAAAGAAATGAACCGTTTTGGAAAGAAACTTTTTTTTTTTTTCCA
>NW_016823823.1:57779-71685 GCF_001698545.2 Rhinopithecus bieti
AAAAAACCTTTTTTTTTTTTTCAAAAGAAAACCTTGAAAAATGAAAAGAAATGCAACAGACTTAGGAGAAAATCTTTGGAAAACACATATCTGGTAAATAACTTATATTCAAAGGAATTTACAAGGGACTCTTGGAATGTAATAATAAGAAAAACCAAACAAAAAAATGGGCAAAAGATATGAACAGATATTTTACCACAAATGAAGATGCACAAATGGCTAAATAAATACATGAAAACATGTTCAACATCGTTTTGCATTACAGAAATTTAAATTAAAACCACAGTGAGATACCATTTCACACCCACTAGACTGGCTATAATGAAAAAGACAATAAGAAGTGGAGATGTGGAGAAATGGGAACTCTCATACATTGCTAGTGGAAATGTAAAATGATTCAGCTGTTTTGTAAAACAGTTTGTCAGTTCCTCCATAACTTAACATAGAGTTACAATATGACCCAGCAATTCCACTCCTAGGCATATACCTAAGATAGTTGAAAACATATGTTCACACAAAAGCCTCTACATTGAATGTTCATAGCAGCATTATTCATAATAGTCAAAAAGTAAAACAGCTCAAATGTCTGATGTGGTATAATGTGATATAATATTCTATACAATGCAATATTTTTCAGCCATTAAAAGGAATGAATTATGAATAATGCTACAACATGGCTGAGCCTCAAATATATTATGCTAAGTGAAGGAATTTAGTCACAAAAAAACCACATTGTATGATTCCATTTATATGAAATGTCCAGAATAGGCAAATATATAGAGACAAAAATTATATTGGTGGATGCCTGGGGCAGGGGGTAGGAATTAGGATTAACTAAATATGAGCATAAGGGCATTTCTTGGGGATGAAAATACTCTAAAACTGGTTTACCACAGTCAGGGTTATAGCAGTGGAACTAGAAGTAAAGGAAATGATGCAAAAGATATCATGAAGTTACACAATTTGTAAAGTTACTAGAAATTACTGAATTGTACACTTAAAATGGATGAATTCTACAGTATGTGAATTATATCTATATAAAGTAGTTTTTTTTAAGTGTCTGGCACATAGAAGATGGTGAATAAATGTGTAAGGGGCGTTGGTTGTTTCTGAATGATACCTATCTTTAGAGAAAGAGAATCTTCAAGGCTGTTCCATTTACTTCAGATATTTCTCCCTCTAACAGATGTGTCCAGGGTCCCAAAGCAGAATCAATTGAATCGGAAGCTTCAAGGATGGAAGTCTAGTCATATATAATTTAATAAAGCTCTATGGGTGATTTTGCCAAGCACTGCAGAGTGAGACTCTGATTTATGGAATTGTGAATGGCTTAGTATTGGCAGAACCTAGGGTGTATGTGGGGCCCAGTAGGTACTTGCACTAGAGTGGGCAGTAATCAAGAAGCTTGGCCCAGAATCATCTCTCTCTTCCTCTCTTTCCCTTTTTTCCTCTCTACATCCCTCTCCCTTTCTGCCTCCCTGCCTCTCTCTCTGTGTCTCTTACTCTTATTCTCTCTGATAGAAATAGCTAACTAGCTATTCCCAGATCCTACTTAGAATTTTTTTCAGAATTGTCGGGTTAAAATATATCATACAGATCATCCGTGGTAGTGGTTCTTAACCAGGGATGTGTATTAGTCTTACCTGGAGAACTTTTTCAAGATACGCACGTCCCTGGCCACACCCAGACATACATCATTAGAGTCTGTAGAGTGAGACCATGGGCATATATAGTTTATAAAAAGGGTTTTCAGGTGATGCTGATGCTCGTCTCCATTTGAGAACTTACTGCTCTAAAGGAAGAAATAAAAGCATAAAGAAGACGAAATTTGGTTCCCCATGCCTAACTTCAGCTTCCCTGTTACAGATTGTTAGGTCTGTATCACCTGTGTTACTGAAGCTACTTTGGAAGGCCACTAGACCATGAGGTTGGGTGGTAGTGAATGCTTAATGAACACCACTGTGAAATACCATTTGGAAAATCAATTCATAAACTCTGGGGAGAGAGGGATTAGATTTCAGTTGCCATTTCCTCAGCCAGATGATAGTGCTGTGTGCTTGGAATAGCCAAGAAAGAGGGTGGTTTCTTGTCTCTTGTGGCTTCCCGGGGACTTCGCTTGCTGCTAGCTGCTGAAACCACTTTAAAATAATAGGCTGTTGAGTAATTTTCTCCATGTATATCCACCTGTCAGTGGGCCTGCACTTCAGAGATGAAGAGTAGTTTTTATTGGCGTGATGGCATATAGCAGGGATTGAAACCAAACAGCCACAATGAAATTGATTCTCAAAAAGAAATTACTTCTCAATTTTATTCTGTGGTTTGTGGATTGTTATTGTTACTTCATCCTGCCACACCAGTGGCCTACAAGGACAATGAAAGCTTGAACATGAGTAAGAGTTTTGGCTCAATCCACAAGGCTCTGTGCCTAGAAAAATTGCATGCTGCAAAAGCACTTTTGCTATGTAGTCTAAATGCTTAAGTTGGGGGAAACTCTGAGGGTTTCTTCTGTAAGGATGGACCTTAATACTTGCCACAACTAGTCAGACTGAGGGAAAGAAGGGTGAAGAGTAGATTTCAGGAGTTCTTTCGACTCAACCCCCACTCCATTGAGTACCTGTTTGGTATAAGATAATGCTAGTAGGGGGATTGTGTCCTCAAGACAGATTCAGCTAACAGAACCAATGAGGGAGTACAAACTTAATTTGTCCTTAATGACATTAGACAAATCCTTTGGTGCAGCTTGTTTCTGTTTGGATTCCCAGCTGACATCTCAAGTTTAGTAAGCTAAACTGAATTTATCTTCATTCCTCCCCTTCCCACCACACACACCAAATTTTACAAAAGTAAACCCTGGTTTCATGCTCTCAATCACTTACGCATAAAACTTGGAAGGCATTATAATTTTACTTCTCCCTTGTCCTTGCTACCTATATTTAGCAATCAATTGTTAAGTTGATTCCTACTTTGTGATGTTGATTTACAGTGTTCATGATGTCTCTTGCATCACTCCCTTTCTTTCTAGTCCCACTGCTATCACTCTGGCTGTATTTGGCTTAGATCATCTTCAAGGTGCCTCCCAACAAAGAAAATCTGTGACTCTTTCTCAGCTCCTTATTACCTCACTCCTACAGTGGTTGTATAGCTGAGAGTTGCTTTGTTCTCTAGTGCATCTATATACCTCAGCTAGATTATTTTTCTTCCAGAGCTATTTTGTCTTGACACTTCCTCATCAGAAACCTTGATATCTCCCTACTGTCTGTAGAATAAAGTTCAAACTTCTTAAACTGGCCTTCTAAGCCCCTTTGCAATTGGGTTTGAACTACTCTGCCACTCTTCTTTTTATTCTCTGTCTGAATCTTGTTTTATCCAGACTGACAGGCCTCTTGGATTCTGGCCTTCGTTTACCTGTTCCCCCAAAGAAGAATGTTCTTTCCTCCAACCTGTCTCTTGGACCCCTCCAGGTCCTTCAAAGCTCAACTTAAACCTTAACTCTTGGGTGCATTCTTCCTTGCCCATCTATCCATCCCAGCACCCTAAATTCTTCATTCAACACTGTGCTGTATTGTAGGTGCTCTTGTTTCCTTAACTAGATGTGAAGGTTTTTGAAGATACTGAGTGTTACATTCCTTTATGGCTCTTATACCTACAATGCTAACTGTACTCTTTTAGTTAAATACCAAAGTGAATCTTAAGGTATTGAAACATTCCCCCTAATATTGGACTCTAAAATATAGTTGTACACATTGATTGTGAGGATTATCATGCTACCTTAAGGATCTGGTGATTATTAATGGAGTCTGTCACTAGGGCTTCTTTCCTTTTAGAGCCCTGCTTAAGGTCAAGCACCCTCACAGGTTTATTAGATTCTAGAGCTTCCTTCTTCAGTTCCTTTCCCTCCTTCAGATCTTTAAAAGCCTTCCACATAACAAGTATTAATATTCCACTTTGACCTGGTATATACCTCTTGATTTCCTCAACACAGCAAGTCCTTACCTTCAAAATGCTTTTGGAATTCATTTCTCCCTGAATACTGAAGGTACCTCAACTTCTTGGCTTTTAGATTCTAACTCACGTGCCAGGTCACGAGAGGCTCCATACCCAAGTTTCTTTTCAAGTCACAAACCCCATACACCCCATCGTATATCAAAGTTCCCTGACCTTCTTGTTTGTATTTTTAACAATAACTCATTTAAACGTGTAAATGTGGGAAAGCCCTTAAGGTCAGGACTCTCTCTGTTTGTCTTGTATAGCACAAAATATGCTGGTGTTCCAAATAATAAAGGTTTAGGGAAAAGCCCAGGTTGTGGTTATGTACGTGTCTGTGTTTGTCTGTGTGAGGGAGTGAAGGAAGGGGAGGGGAGAAAATGGAGGGACTGACTTGTGTTTTATGTGTTTGCATATAAATATTAAATGCTAGAATTCTAGCATTTAATTTCTAGGAGAAATGTGATTCACAGTTCAAAACGTAAGACCAAGTAGTACTACTGTTTCATAAACTACACTCTTACATTTCCAGTTAACCCATTTTCTTCTCAGCCCCTGACTTTACCTATTCATTCACAAAGTCTGGCTCCCACCTGCTAAACCAGAGTGCTTCATGCTCATTTTGGTCTATTTTGGAGATCTTTGTTATCCTGGAGATTGTAGAAAGAGTACTGGAATAAGTTCTGGCTCTTAACCAACTAGCACATTTCAATGTCCTTATTTGTAAAATGGGAAAGACAATACCTTCCCTGTCTCCTTCACACTGTCTTTTTGAGGATCAAACAGAAATATATGTGAAAAATATAAAGTCTTGTGGTTATTTCTTAGAGGATTTATTGATAAATCTGTCTCTTTGTCTCGTTAATTATGTAAAACCTTTTTTCTAATTACTACCTTATATTTTCCATATAGTTGCCCTGTCTGTTGACATAAATTCACAGGCGTTGGTAATGGTACTGTATTTTTTCAAATCATGCTTTTATGTTATACTCCCTTTTTGTATTTACAAATGCTTTCTTTCAGCCTGGCCCTCTGATAATTTATTTCCACAAGTTGTAGAGGGGTAACTAGATTGGAAATTGGGATACAGTAGTAGTGGTCCCAGGTCTGTGTTTAGTTATTCTCCTCTAGTTAAGTTGGTTCACCTTAGGTAGGTCATTTCACCTTTCTGGATCTCAGTTTACTCATCTGTAAAATGTTGGAAATTGAAGTTGGTGATCTATTAAGTTCTGTTCAAACACTAACAATTTATCGTTGCAGCTAAATAGAATTCCTGATGCTGGCCCGGCACGGTGGCTCACACCTGTAATCCCAGCATTTTGGAAGGCCGAGGTGGGTGGATCACCTGAGGTCAGGAGTTCGAGACCAGCCTGACCAACATGGTGAAACCCCATCTCTGCTAAAATACAAAATTAGCTGGGCGTGGTGGTGGGTGCCTGTAATCCCAGCTACTCAGGAGGCTAAGGCAGGAGAATTGGCTTGAACCCGAGAGGTGGAGGTTGCAGTGAGCCAAGATTGCACCACTGCACTCCAGCCTGGGTGACAGAATGAGACTCCATCTCAAAAAAAAAAAGAAGAAGAATTCCTGATGCTTTTTTTTTTTTTTTTTTCAGTTTTTCCTGCCACACACCCCACTCCTTGAGAATCACTGGCCTAATGAATATAGTCCAGATGCCAAATTCAAGACTTACATCAGTGTTGGCTTTCCAGTATTATGCACTGTTTCCAACAAGAACCCCCAGTTATATATAGATTGGTTTTCTTACTGCATATTCCTACCTTCATTGCCACCGGTCTTTCCCCCTATTAAAATCTTGTGTGTGTGTGTGTGTGTGTGTGGTAGAATACTCCTTTGTCTCTAAGGACAAGCTTAAATGTTATACTTTCCTGTGAAGCCTTTCCTAATAGCTTAACCCTTAGTAATATTTTTTCTATTTCATCTGAACCACATCTGCATTTATGATATGCCAGACACTATACCTGGCATTGTAGGAGACAGAAAGATAAAATAAGTTCCTCCCATTAGAGAAGGCTGAAATTGGGGATTAGCATTCTGGGCAGTGGTTAGCAGCATCAGCAAAAGACTTGGAAATAGTAGAGTGGAGTAGAGTGGAGGGTGAGTTTGGGTAAAGGCTTAGAGCCCATGGACCTTACTTATTTGGCCTATAACTATATATCCTCTTATGACAGTTATTGTGATAGTATGCTACCTTATAATATGAAATTGTGATTTATTTGTCATTTATTGGCTACCTAGCTGTCATTTCCTTTTCCTAATACCATTGCAGTTTCTTTTTGGAGTAGTCCCTTTCCGTTATTGGATGGTGTAATAGGAAATCTAGGTGCTTGTATCCCACAAGAGAAGCCAAAGGGGTCAAGTCCTCCTACTTCCCCAGTAAAATCAAAGAGCAGTAGCCATGTGATGTGTGGTCAACCAACCTACATTCTCTTGTGGGATTGGCTTGACTTCTTGTCTTACAGTCTATATCCTTCGGCCCATTGCTCCAATCACCCTCTTGCAATTTACCTCAAGTCTCTTGAGTCTCTGTCCCCAGTCCCCCTGCCTTAACAAAACCTCAGCCTAGGGTCAGCCCTACCATTTGACTTTACCAGTTCTGCATGAAAGACTGTTGAATAGGACTGCAGAGAATAACCAATTACAGTCACTACAAATTCAGGCCCCAACCTCTGCTGGGTACTTAGTTACCTAGCAATCTTTCTTTCTGTGGACTGAATTAGCTTGATCTTCTGAACTCAGCAGCAATTCTGCACTCTCACTTTGATCCTCAAACCTCCTGCTCTAAGACATACTTCACTTTCAGCTGTTAAAGCCCGATTCCTACTTCCCTGAAAATAATCAAAACTATCTGTGACATCACCTGCAAATACATTCCCCTCGCTCACTATAATACCACCTATGGATTTTACTCCATTTGCCCCCACTCTTGTGCTCCTGTCTCCATAGAGGAAATGTGTTCCTTTGGTTCAAGATCAGTCCTTTCATCTGAGCTTTGGATCTTCTCCCCCTTACTATCTCATAGTCCTTTCTCTTAGTCATTTTCTTCCTATCCTGTATCTTGGATCTCTCTCGAACTTCTTTTTTCCTTCTTAGCATGTAGTCATGCTCACCTCTTATCTTTGGGGGGGGGCCTTTTTTGACCCAAATCTTCCTAAAACTACCCTTTCCTACTTCTCTAAATAGTTAAACTTCCAAAAAGAGTGGAATAAACTTGCTGTCTTTACATTTTAACCACTCATTGATACCTAATCGTCCTGTGGTTCACTTTCTGTGTCCTTCTCCCAAGAGTTTGTGCTTGCTCACCAGTGACCTTCATATTGTAAAATTTAATGGGACACATTTATTCTAATCATATTTTACTTCTCTGTCAAGTCCTTTATTTTATTATTTAAAAATTTTGATAATAAGCAGAGAAAGCCACTTGACATTATGAATTTACTGGGGATAGTTATTTCAATGATTAATGTTCCTCAGTGAATGTTTATTATGAAGTTTAAATTTTGTTTTAGATTTTTGTAATTGAGATATAATTTACATAACTTCAAATTCATCCTTATAAAGTGTACAAACACTGGTTTTTAGTGTATTCACAGTGTTGTGCAACTGTGACCATTGTCTAATCCAAGAACATTTTCATTGCCCCCCAAAGAAACCCTGCATCCATTAGCAGTCATTCCCCAATTCCTTCTTTCCCCCATCCTCTGTCAACCACTAATCTACTTTCTGCCTCTATAGATTTACCTATCCTGGACATGTTGTATAAATGGAATCATGTAATATGTGGCTTTATGTGTCTGGCCTCCTTCACTTAGCATAATATTTTCAAAATTCATCCATGCTGTAACATGTATCAGTACTTTATTCCCTTTTACAGGTAAATAAAATTCCATTGTATGGGTATACCACATTTTGTTTATCTATTTTGTCTATTGATGAACATTTGAGTTGTTTCCACCTTGGAGTATTATGAATAATGCTGCTATGAACATGGAGGTGTACAGGTTTTTGTTTAAACACCTGTTTTCCATTCATTTGGGGTATATACCTAGTGGTGGAATTGCTGGATCCTATGTTAATTCTATGTTTAATGTATTGAGGAACCACCAAGCTGTTTTTCACAATTGTTGAACCATATTACGTTGTCATCAGCAGTGTATAAGGGTTCCAGTTTCTCCACATCCCTGCCAACCCTTGTTATGATCTTTTTTATTGTAGCCATCTTACTGAGCATAAGGTGTTATCTAATTGTTTTGATTTGCATTTCCCTAAAGACTAATGATATTGAGCATTTTTTCATATACATATTGGCCATTTGTATATCTTCTTTGAAGAAATGTCTATCCAAATCCTTTGTCCATTTCTAAATTGCATTATATGCCTTTTAATTTTTGAATTGCAAGAGTTCTTAATGTATTCTGCATACTAAACCCTTAGTAGAGATAAAATTTGCAAATATTTTCTCCCATTCTATGTGTTGTAGTTCTTTATTTTTATTTTATTTTGAGACAGTGTCTCATTCTGTTGCCCAGGCAGGAGTGCAGCGGCATGATCTCGGCTCACTGCAACCTCCATCTCCTGGGCTTAAGTGGATCCTTCCCCATCAGCCCCCCAAGTAGCTGAGATTACAGGCTTGTGCCACCATGCCCAGATAATTTTTGTATTTTTCTTTTTTAGTAGAGATGGAGTTTCCCCATGTTGGCCAGGCTGGTCACGAACTCCTGACCTCAAGTGATCTGCCCACCTTGGCCTCCCAGAGTGCTGGGATTACAGACATGAGCTACCATGCCCGGCCTCCTTATTTTTTGAACCCTCTCCTCTTTTGGTTTCCATGGCAATAGGCTTTCTTATTTTTTTTTCCTACTTCTCTAACTATTCCTTCTCAGGTTCTTTTAGAAGGTTCTTTCCTACATATCTCTTAAATGTTGTTACAGTCATGTGCCACTTAACGATGTTTCTGTCAATGATGAAGTACATGTACAATGAGGGTGGTCCCATAAGATTATAATGGAGGTGAACAATTTTTATTGTCTAATGATGTCTCATAGCTGTTGCAACATTGTAGTACAATGCATTACCTTTTCTATGTTTGCATATGTTTAGATATACAAATACTTACTATTATGTTACAATTATCTATGACTTTGTGAGTATTATGTACAGTGTTCAGTATAGTAACATGTTATACAGGTTTGTAGCCTAGGAGCAATGGGCTATACCTGTGTAGTAGGCTATACCATCCAGGTTTGTGTAAATACACTCTATGATGTTCACGCAACGACAAAATAACCAAATGATGTATTTCTCAGAATGTATCCCCGATCTTAAGTGACACATGACACTCTTTCCTAGATCTACACCCTTGGCTTCTTTACTCTTGTTAGTTTATATATTCTCCCAGCGTGACCTCTTTAAAATTCATGGCTTTTAACTGTCATCTATGTAGGAATGATTTTGAAGCCAAGATCTACAGTATATACAGTTCAGACCTCTTTCCTATGCCCCATACCCACTGGGCTCCAGTAGTATTTCTATTGGAAATCTTTTGAGTATAGCATAGGCAACTTGAAATCAATTTATCCTAAACTGCATTTATCACCTTCCTACCCCAAACCTGCCTCTCCTCCCCTGTTCATCTCAGTGAGTAGTACTACCATTCATTTACTTATCTAAGCCAGAAGTGGGAATTGTTCTAGATTACTCCTTCTCACTTCCTTCCCACTCACATTCTAACACCATATCTTTTTTTTTTTTTTTTTTTTTTTTTTTTTTTTTTTTTTTTTTGTACGCAGAGTTTCACTCCTTTGCCCAGGCTAGAGTACAGTGGCGTGATCTCGGCTCACTGCAACCTCCGCCTTCTGGTTTCAAGCGATTCTCCTGCCTCAGTCTCCTGAGTAGCTGGGATTACAGGCGCCTGCCACCTTGCCCAGCTAATTTTTGTATTTTTAGTAGAGACGGGGTTTCAACATGTTGGCTAGGCTGGAGTCGAACTCCTGATCTTGCTAACACCAAATCTTATAGATTCTACCTCTTTAGTGTTTCTTCAATTTCTCCTCTCATTTCAATACTTACTACCTCAAAGGCCACCACCAACCCAGTTTAGTTTAACTTCTACTTTTTTTTTCAACTTGAGTGTCACCTACTCCAAAAAACTTTCCTTGACTATTCTTTGCCAAGTCTGAAATATATGCTCTTTGGAGATCGTATAAAATTCTATGCTTACTCCTGTCACTGCACTTAATTGTAACACACTGTACTCTACTGATATAGTTCTGATGTTTTTCCCCTCCAAATCTCATGTTAAAACATAATCCCCAATGTTGGAGATGGGGCCTGGTGGAAGGTGTTTGAGTCATGGGGGCAGATCCCTCATGAATGGCTTGATGTTGTCATTGAGATAGTGAGTTCTCATGAGGTCTGGTTATTTAAAAGTGTGTGCCACCTCTTCCCCTCTTCCTTGCTCCCTTTCTCACCATGTGATGTGCCTGCTCCCACTCCACCTTCCAGCATGATTTTAAGCTTCCTGAGGCCCTTCCCGGAAACCAAGCAGATGTAGGTACCATGCTTGTACAGCCAGTAGAACTGTGAGCCAATTAAGCCTCTTTTTCTTAATAAATCACCCAGTCTCACAGTCTCAGGTATTCCTTTATAGTAATAGCAGTGCAAAAATGGCCTAATACATCTGTGCATGTTATTTAACTTGTCTGCCTTCTCTAGTAAACCGAAGTCCTTCTCTATGAAACCCCTTCTTATATGACTATGTCCTCAATACCTAGAACAATGTCATGCACACCATAGGTGCTCAAACTGGTTCGTTTTTTTTGTTGTTGTTGTTTTTTGGTGTTCAAGCTTTTGAAGGAAAGAATTAGAATGTGATACTTTATTATGAATCCCTAGGCCGAATATGTTCAAGGAAACTGTTTCTTCTTGCTACTGTAACTTTTTGTTATCACAGCTTTCTATTTATTGAGAGGATTATGTTTTTCTTGGGACCTGAACTTATGTGAAGTGAACAAAACAAGATTAATTGTGTTCTGTCTGTCAGACATCCCACCTCACTTTCTCTATCATGCTCCAGTGGGGTGTTGCAAGGTTGTGGCATTGTCATAAGTGGGACAAGGATTGGAAGGGCAGGACAAGCAAAATTTTCAACCAGCAATTTTTTTAGCATTGCCCTGGGAAATCACACAATAGTAGAGCTGAAAAGAATTTCAAGAGACTGTCTTATCCAGGCCCTCTGCCTTCAAGCAAGTGAATGTTAAAGCATTCATGACAAATCGTCACTCAGGAGCCCCTAATAATCTCACTAAGAAGAATATTCAATGGGGATGGGAAGAAATATAAAAGTGCAAAAGTGTTATGTATGCCAAATAGTCCACAGGTATACTTCAATATAGAGAAGGATATATTAGGAAATGACTGTGCTGCAAACCTATATATAGATCTGTGTTTTCTCATTGCCTTTTATTAACAAATGGGAGCATTCCTCAGATAACTGAGCATGTTATCTGGTGTGGAGTCAAAGAAAAGAAGGAATTAGAGAGCAAAGGAGGACTCTGAAATTGTTCCTGGAATCTGGGCTAATGGAATGAACCAGCTGCCTTGGGAAAGACCTATGTCAGATAGATGAGTTATGCTGCCTCAGGCTGTTTAATTAATGAGACTGGGTTCTGTAACTGACTTGTGGATATAAAATCTGCAGATTGAGGACAGAACATACTATTGTAAAGCAATTTTGTATTCTAAGTGGAGGATTGTGGAGTGGTACTCTACATGGCAGTTAGATACATGGACTTCGTAGCCTGAAGTCAGGATTTGAATCCCAGCCCTGCCATTTACTACAAGTCTCCCACTAGTCTTCTCCATTTCTTCATCTATAATGAAGATAATAAGATGTCGACTTGATAAAGTTGTTATGAGAATCAAAGAGGCAATTGATATGAAACTTATAGCATGGTGCTTGGCATATAGTAAGTCCTCACTAAATGTTTGCTACTACTACTACCACTACTACTACTAGAACACTACTAGTAGTAGTGGTAGTAGTAGTGTTCTAATCATTATTGTGCTTTACTAAAGAGACAATGAGCAAGCAAAGGGGGATATGCTTGGTTAGTCTTAGCAGGAAATTCATGGTTATTTGGTGGTGGTGGTGGTGGAGGCAATGAAAAAAGGTTGCCAATAGTGTAAATGCCTAGAGAACCTTCTCATGGGTACTTGAATTCTATCACGTTTCCAGTATTAGATGTTTGCCAATTATATGAGGGCTACAGCTATCATACAGTATTTCACTTAAAAAATATTTCCATTGTCTTAATACTTTAGGCTCTCCTACTCCTTGCAAAGATGAATACAAATCCCCAAATTACCTAGAAAGCCTATTTTACATTCTCTTTCTTAAGAAATACTGTTGTTGCCCACCCCCATAATGTTGACACTTTGCCAATGAATTATACAAAAAACAAGAAAAGAAATAAACAATCATGTTGTACTAGAGGCAGCCAGTATTTCCAAATAATGGGTCCATGACATACAAGCAAGAGAAGTTCATGAATAGTTCAGTACTTGGAATTTGAATGTTGGCTAGGTTGGGAAAACTCATGTAACAGTTTTTAACCCCAGTTTGAGGGAGCTGTTTTAAAAAGAACTTCCTAATAATCATTTACAGCCCAGTTAGCCATTTTGCCATTTGTAGTAAGGGTTTTTATTTAGCCTTGCTCATTTAAACTTGGTCTTCAGTAATGCATTTAGGGCTTGATAACTGTGCAAATGATTTTCTCAAATAGCATTGTGATGATGCCAAGAGCTCTGAATGCTTTTTATGGCTTCACCCCAATTCTGCAGGAGCATGAATGTGTTGAACAAAACTTTCTCTGGGTTAGTCTGAGCAGTAACTTCTAGTCTCTGTACTGTAAGCCTATTATGTAGGTAAGATCATAAGCTAAATAGTCACAGACCTGCTTTATTGTTGTTTATTTCTTTATCGTGGTAAAATATATGTAATGTAAAATTATCATTTTAATCATTTTTAGGTGTACAGTTCAATAGCATTAAGTACATTCACAATGTTGTGCAATGATTGCCACTATCTATTTCCAGAATGTTTTTATCCTTCCAAATGGAAACTCTTTCTACCCATTAAACAACTCCCTACTCTCCCCTCCCACCAGTCCCTATCAACCATTAATCTAACTTTTTTCTGTGAATTTGGCTACTCTAAATACCTCATGTAAGTGGAGTCATACACTATTTGTCCTTTCATGACTGGCTTACTCAGATTAGCCAAGGTTCACTTATGTTGTAGCATGTATCAGAATTTTATTCCTATGATGGCTGAATGATACTTCATTGTATGTATATACCACATTTTGTTTATCCCATTTATCTGTGGATGGACACTTGGGTTGCTTCCACCTTGGGGTATTGTGAGTAATGCTGCTATGAACATGGGTGTACACATTTTCATTTGAACACTTGTTTTCAATTCATTTAGGGTACATACTGAGGAGTAGGATTGCTGAGTTGTATGGTAATTCTACCTTTAACTTACTGAGGAACCACCAAACTGTTTTCCATAATTTTTGAATAATTTTCGCATTTTACCAGAGGTGTATGAGGGTTCCAAATTTTCCACATCCTTATCAACACTTGTTACTATCTTTTTGATTATACCCATCTTATTGTATGTAAAGTGGTATTTAATTATTGTTTTGATTCCCATTTCCCTAAAAACTAATGATACTGAGCATCTTTCCATATGCTTATTGGTTATTTGCATATCTTTGGAGAAATGTCCATTAAAGTCCTTTATCCATTTTTTAATCAGGTTATTTTTGTTGTTGTTGAGTTGTAGGAGTTTTTTTTTTTTTTTAATATATTCTAGATATTCACCTCTTTTCCATTTAG
>NW_016823823.1:75968-78373 GCF_001698545.2 Rhinopithecus bieti
TTTTTAATATATTCTAGATATTAACCTCTTATCCATATATGTGATTTGCAAATATTTTCTCCCGTTTTGTGGGTTACCTTTTTACTTTGTTGTTAATATCTTTTGATGCACAAAATTTTAAATATTAATGTTCAATTTATCTATTTTTTGTGTGCGTGCTTTTGGTATCATATCAAGAAATCTTGAAATTTCCAATTTCATGAAGCTTTTCTCCTATATTTTCTTCTAAGAATTTTATAGTTTTAGGTCTTTTGTTTAGGTCTTTGAACCGTTTTGAGTTAATTTTTGTATATGGTGTAAGGTAAGGGTCCAATTTCACTCTTTTTTATGTAGATATCCAGTTTTCCTAATTCCGTTTATTGAGAAGCCTGTCCTTTCCCCACTGAATGGTCTTGGCACCCTTGTTGAAAATCAATTGATTATATATGTGAGGATTTATTTCTGGTCTTTTTGTTTTGTTCACAGACCTGCTTTTGATTCTTGGCTTTGTTACTTATTGGGTGACAATCTGTGGGTTACTTAACCTCTCTCATGATAACTCCCATGATAGAAAGTAAGCTTCATGAGGACTGACATTTGTGTGTCTTTTGTTTACTGTTATATTCCTAATTAATCAATATTTGATTATAAATAATAATATTTGTGTTGAATGAGCAATAATCTCAGAAGGCTGTTGTAAGAATTAAATGAAATAATATATGTAAAATGTTCAGCACACTTCCTGGCACATAGTGTGTGAGAAACGTTAGTTATTTTACTTATTTTTCTATTAATTGTAGAACTCCTAAGAATAAATTAAATGGTAAATCTTAAAATGGTACTATTCAAAGTGGATCTCTCTTCAGATTCAAAGGACAGGTTGGTATGGGTGTGGAGTTACCTTGAATTGAGTGGCCCTCAATTGGAGGGGGCACACAAGAATGCAGCACAACCATCTTCCCCTCTCATAAGTTGTTGAGGCTGGCTCCCTTGTTTCTGGCACCCCAGAGACAAAGGCTGGATGAACACTGCTGCTGAGATGCCAAAGAAGAAAATGAGGGTTTAGAGTGAAGTGGGGTAAGGAGAGCAGATATTTAGGCATTTGATAGGCAGCTCTTGAAGTCTGAAAGGAACAAAATATGTGTCACCGTGATGTACTAGCACCAGGCCTGGCAGGAGAATTAGGGTGTTTGGATTTTTGAGGATCTACTATGGGCCAAAGTGTCAACCATTGGACTTAGAGATTTACATATATTCTAATTTGTCTTCACAATTTCCCTGCAAAATAGATATTATCCCCATTTTACAGATGAGAAAACAGCCTCTGAGAGATTAAATAACAGATTGTAAGTAGCAGAACTGGGATTTAAACCCAAATTTATCTTGACTCCAAAGCCTGGGACCTGAAACAACATGGATTTTATTTAGTTTCCTTATAAATTCTAGCCCTTCTGGTAACCGTGAGAACAGTTAATAAAAATTTTGGGTTCATGTAATGTTTTCGTTTGTTGTTTTTTTTTCCTGATACATAACTGCTAAGCATTTACATTATCACCATGTCCTGTTCTGTTGTTTTAACTGGCAGATTGGAGATTCCAAAGCTGCTAGCAAACTGTTTTTCTGAGAAATGTAAAATTTTCTAAATTATATACCTATGCATTATTATAATTTGCAGTGGCAATTATAAAATGCAATAGCAATTATGCTATTTGTACTTTGTTACATTTGGCAAGATATGTGGTGGGGTGAGTGGTTGGGAGAGATGTGAGGGTGTGTATGTGTGTGTGTATATATACATATATAATTTGTGTATATACATGCACACATGAAAATAGTGGGAAACACCCAAGTCAGTAAAATGGACAAACACATTGAGGAAAATGCCTTTAAAGATTTCTAACAAAAATAATGTAATTCTTGTGCTAAGTGTTAGACTAGTGTATTGCACTCTGCTTCTAAGCCATGCCAGTCATTTTTATAAACTCATACTGTTGTTTGCAATGTAATAAAAATGCAATTGGTTCATCAAAGTCACTCCCTCTGTCATACCTTTATATGGAGGGGTATTACACTATTGGTGCCAACTTTATAGAAGGACAGGCTGTTGCTTGGATGTATGCATGTATATATATAATAGTGCAGCAAGAATTGTGCTAGGACTCTCATGGGTACATTCCATTTGGACTATGAGAAGACAAGAGCTCGGATTGTAGAGCTAAACTGCATAGCTTTGAATTGTTGTTCTCACAGTAGCTTTGTGACCTTGAACAAACTACATAGGGAAACTGAGGCTCACACTTGATGTGAAAAGTGAAAAAAATAACAAGCTGTCTAATTCATAGGGTGGTTATGAGAATAAAATACCTGTGAAGTATTTAGAAAAGTTCCTGGCTTACAGAAAGCTTTCTATTTTTTTTTTTTTTTTT
>NW_016823823.1:81012-83773 GCF_001698545.2 Rhinopithecus bieti
AAACAAAGATAATTTGACTTCCTCTCTTCCTATTTGAATACCTTTATTTCCTTCTCTTGCCTGATTGCCCTGGCCAGAACTTCCAATACTATGTTGAATAGGAGTGGTAAGAGAGGGTATCCTTGTCTTGTGCCAGTTTTCAAGGGGAATGCTTCAGCTTTTGCTCATTCAGTATGCTATTGGCTGTGGGTTTGTCGTAAATGGCTGTTATTATTTTGAGGTATGTTTCTTCAATATCTGGTTTATTGAGAGATTTTAACATGAAGGGATGTTGAATTTTATCGAAGGCCTTTTCTGCATCTATTGAGATAATCATGTGGTTTTTGTCTTTAGTTCTGTACATGTGATGAGTCACGTTTATTGATTTGTGTATGTTGAACCAACCTTGCAACCTAGGGATGAAGCTGACTTGATCATGGTGTATGAACTTTTTGATGTGCTGCTGTATTTTATTGAGGATTTTTGCACTGATGTTCACCAAGGATATTGGCCTAACGTTTTTGTTGTTGTTGTTGTTGTTGTTGTTGTATCTCTGCCGCGATTTGGTATCAGGATGATGCTGACCTCATAAAATGAGTTCAGGAGGAGTCCCTCCTTTTCAATTGTTTGGAATAGTTTCAGTAGAAATAGTACCAGCTGTTCTTTGTAACTCTGGTAGAATTCAGCTGGGAACCTGTGTGGTCCTGAGCTGTTTTTGGTTGGTAGGCTATTTGTTACAGTCTCAGTTTCAGAACGCATTATTGTTCTATTCAGGGATTCAGTTTCTTCCTGGTTCAGTCTTGGGAGGGTGTATGTGACCAGAAATTTATCCATTTTTTTCTAGATTTTCTACTTCATGTTCATAGAGGTGTTTATAGTATTCTTTGATAGTTGTTAGTATTTCTGTGGGGTCAGTGGTGATATCTCCCTTATTTCTGATTGTGTTTATTTGATTCTTCTCACTTTTATTCTTTATTAGTCTAGTTAGCAGTCTATCATTTTATTATTTTTTTCAAAAAACCAGCTCCTGGATTTGTTGAGTGTTTCAAGGGTTTTTCATTTCTCTATCTCCTTCAGTTCAGCTCTGATCTTTGTTATTTCTTGTTTTCTGCTAGCTTTGAAATTTGGTTGCTCTTAGTTCTCTAGTTCTTTTAGTTGAGATGTTAGGTTGCTAACTTGAGATCTTTCTAGATTTCTGACGTGGGCATTTAGTGGTATAAATTTCCCTCGTACCACTGCTTTAGCTGCATCACAGAGATTCTGGTATGTTGTCTCTTTGTTCTCATTAGTTTTAAAGAACTTCTTGATTTCTGCCTTAATTTCATTATTTACTCAAGAGTCATTCAGGAGCATGTCGTTCAATTTACATGCAGTTGTGTGGTTTTGAGTGAATTTCTTAACCTTGAGTACTAATTTGATTGTGCTGTGGTCTGAGAGACTATTATGATTTCCGTTCTTTTGCATTTGTTGAGGAGTGTTTTACTGCCAATTATACGATCAATTTTAGAGTAACTGCCATGTGATGATGAGAAGAATGTATTATGTTGTTTTGAGGTGGAGAGTTCTGTAGATATCAGGTCCACTTGATCTAGAGCTGAGTTCAGGTCCTAAATATCTTTGTTAATTTTCTGTCTTGATAATCTGTCTAATATTGCCAGGGAGTGTTAAAGTCTCCCACTATTATTGTTTGAGAGTCTAAGTCTCTTTGTAGGTCTCTAAGAACTTGCTTTATGAATCTGGGTGCTCCTGTATTGGGTGTATATATATTTAGGATAGTTAGCTCTTCTTGTTGAATTGAACCGTTTACCACTGTGTAATGCCCTTTTTTGTCTTTTTCGATCTTTGTTGGTTTAAAGTCTGTTTTGTCAGAAAATAGGATTGCAACCCCTGCTTTTTTCTGTTTTCCATTTGCTTGGTAAATTTTCCTTCATCCCTTTATTTTGAGCCTATGTGTGTCTTTGCACATGAGGTGGGTCTCTTGAAGGCAGCAGTGCCGATGGGTCTTGGCTCTTTATCCAGCTTGCCATTCTGTGTGTTTTTTAATTGAGGACATTTAGCCGATTGACATTTAAGGTTAACGTGTGTGAGTTTGTTAGTTTTATGTGAGTTTGATCCTGTCATCTTGATGATAGCTGGTTATTTTGTAGACTTGTTTATGTGGTTGCTTCATAGTGTCACTGGTTTGTGTACTTCAGTGTGTTTTGTAGTGGCCAGTAGCAGTTTTTCCTTTCCATATTTAGTGCTTCCTTCAGGAGCTTTTGCAAGGCAGGCCTGTTGGTAATGAATTCCAGCTTTTTCTTGTCTGAAAAGGATCTTATTTCTCCTTCACTTATGAAGTTTAGCTTGGCCAGATATAATTTTCTCGGTTGGATTTCTTTTCTTTAAGTATGTTGAATATTGTCCCCCAATCTCTTCTGGCTTGTAGGGTTTCTGCTGAGAGGTCTGCTATTAGTCTGATGGTTTTCACTTTGTCAGTGACCTGACCTTTCTCTATGGTTGCCCTTAACATTTTTTCTTCTATTTCAACCTTGGAGAATCTGATGATTATGTGTCTTGTGGTTGATCTTCTCATGGAGTATCTTACTGGGGTTTTCTCCTTTTCCTGAATTTGAATGTTGGCCTGTCTTGCTAGGTTGGAAACATTCTCCTGGATAATTTCCTGAACTATGTTTTCCAGGTTTGTTCTATTCTCCCTGTCTCTTTTAGGTTCCCCAGTCAGTCGTAGGTTCAGTCTCTTACATAATCTCATATTTCATGGAGGTTTTGTTCATTCCTTTTTTTT
>NW_016823823.1:83860-86358 GCF_001698545.2 Rhinopithecus bieti
TTTTTTGTCTATTCTTGTCTGCCTGTCTTATTTCAGAAAGATAGTCTTGAAGTGCTGAGATTTTTTTCCTCCTCTTGGTATATTCCGCTATTGCTACTTGTGATTGCATTGTGAAGTTCTCGTGTTTTTCAGCTCCATCAGGTTGGCTGTGTTCCTCTCGAAACTGGCTCTTCTGGCTATCAGATCCTGTATTATTTTATCATGATTCTTTGCTTCTTTGCATTGGGTTACAACATGCTCCTTTAGCTCAGCAAAGTTTATTATTATCCATCTTTTTTTTTTTTTTCTTTTGGGACGGAGTCTCACTTTGTCGCCCAAGCTGGAGTGCAGTGGCGCAATCTTGGCTCACTGCAAGCTCCACCTCCCAGGTTCACACCATTCTCCTGCCTTAGCCTCCTGAGTAGCTGGGACTACAGGCACCCGCCACCACGCCCGGGTAATTTTTTTGTATTTTTAGTAGAGACAGGGTTTCACCCTGTTAGCCAGGATGGGCTCGATCTCCTGACCTTGTGATCTGCCCACCTCAGCCTCCCAAGGTGCTGGTATTACAGGCGTGAGTCACCACGCCTGGCCTATTATCCACCTTTTGAAGCCCACTTCCGTCTATTCAGCCATCTCACCCTCAGCCCAGTTCTGTGCCCTTGCCGGAGAGGTGTTGCAGTCATTTGGAGAAGAGGCACTCTGGCTTTTAGAGTTTTCAGCATTTTTGCATTGATTCTTTCTCACCTTTGTGGGCTTATCTACCTTTGATCTTTGAGGTTACTGACCTTTGAATTAGGTTTTTGTGGGTTTTTTTGTTGATGTTGTTGTTTTCTGTTTGTTTTCCTTTTAACAGTCAGGCCACTGTACCATAGGACTGCTGTGGTTTGCTGGTGGTCCACTCCAGACTCCAGTTGCCTCGGTTTCTCCAGTACCTGCAGTTATCACCAGTGAAGGCCATGAAACAGCAAAGATGACAGCCAGCTCCTTCCTCTGGAAGCTCTGTCCCAGGGGGTTACTGACCTGTTGCCAGCCCACATGTACCTGTAGGAAGGAGCTAGAGACCCCCATTGTGAGGTCTTAGTCAGGAAGAATGGGATCAGAGACCCATCCAAAGAAGCAGTCTGGCTGCTTTTTGGTAGAGCAGGTGTGCTATATTTCAGGGGGACCCTTCCTTGTCCAGACCACCTGTATTCTTCACAGCCAGCAGGCTGGAGTGTCTTAGTCAACCAAACCTCAGAGATGGGGGCCACCCCTTCCCCTAGGAGCTCTATCCCAGGGAGAGATCAGAGCTCTATCCGTAGAACCCTGGCTGCAGTGGCTGAAGCCCCCACAGGGAGATCCTGCCCAGTGGGGAGGAATGGATCAGGGTCCCACTTAAAGAAGCAGTCTGGCACTGATCTGGCAAGGCAGCTGTGCTGTGCTGTGGGGAACCCTTCCCCATCCAGGCCGTCTGTATTCTCCAAAGTTGGCAGGTTGGAATGGCTGAGTCTACGAATCAGCAGAGATGGTGGCCGCCCCTCCCCACAGGAGTTCAGTCCTGTCTCAGGCAGACTCCAGCCTGTCGCCTTTGGCAGCTCGAATTCCAAGCCAGTGCATCTTAACGTGTGAGATGCTGTGGAAGTGGGGCCCACAGAACTGCTTGGCTCCCTGGAATCACCCCGCTTCCTAGAGACATGTATGGATGGACTTGCCAGTGATCCTGAGTCTGGAGTATGCATTATAAAACTCCTGGGTTTCTGTGTGTGCCTGAGTGACTGCTCTGCCGAGACTCCACACAGCTCTGTGTATTGGACCCAAGGTCCTGGTGGTGTGGGGTCACAAGGTGATCTCCTGATCCATGGATTGTATAGATCCGTGGGAGAAGCATGGTTTCCTGGGCAGGGTCATACAATCACTCACGGCTTCCCTTGGCTGGGGGTGGAGGGTACCTTTGGCTGCATGTCACTCCAGGGTGGGCCATCATCCCTCTCTACTTTTCTTCATTCTCTGTAGGTCGAGTTGTTTGCCTAGTCAGTCCCAATGGGAGAACCTGGATATTTCAGTTGAAGGTGCTGAATTCACTCACCCCTTTCATTCCTCTCCATGAGTGCTGCAGACTGAAGCTGCTTCTTATCGGCCATCTTGGCCCCACCCATATTTTTAGATTCTTATGAAATAGAATGTTAGCTAATGCATGTTAGGTACTTCCTGAAATGGTTTCAGTGAATTATGTGTGCATATAAATGTGAAGCATCTAAATGACAGGTTAATCTATTTAGTCCAGTTGTTGGTGTCAATAGGAGAATGGTAACTCTTAATTTGTGTAAACAGTGCAATTGTGGTGGCTATCTGGGGATTAGATACTGGGAACCTATTGACTGACAAATGTGTAAGGTAGGGCTATTATTTCTTTACTTTATTTGGCTTATAGCAAGCTTCCGTGTAGAATAATATTAAATGCTATAAAATAAGCAAAGTGAATACTCAAACCCGTTTCCTTTGTACCCTTGTAGTATGTGAAATACAGTCTTTTTTTT
>NW_016823823.1:86698-95383 GCF_001698545.2 Rhinopithecus bieti
GTCTCACTGTCACCCAGGTTGAAATGCAGTGGCGTGATCTCAGCTCACTACAACCTCTGCCTCCCAGGTTCAAGCAATTCTCCTGTCTCAGTCTCTGGAGTAGCTGGGATTACAGGCATGCCCCACCAAGGCTGGTCACTTTTTGTATTTTTAGTAGAGATGGGGTTTCACTATGTTGGCCAGGCTGGTCTTGAACTCCTGACCTCAGGTGATCTGCCCATCTTGGCCTCCCAAAGTGCTGGGATTACAGGCATGAGCCACCGCACCCAGCCAATACAGTCTTTTTTTTTTTGAGGGTAAAGAAAGAGGTAGTACTTATCTCAAGGAAATTCTTTAAACCAAAGAGTTGGAACTGTGGCTGCCGTATCTTTATGGGAAATGTGGCTTAATGATTTATTATACTATTTGTGTTCATACAACAAAGAACACTCCCTGTTCGCTGAGGTAGTATAATACAAGAACATTGGGTATGAAGTAAGAAGACTTTGGTTCTACTACTTACTATGTGACTTTGAGCAAACCATTGACTCCCTCTATGGAATAATAACATCTTCTGTATCTCATAGGATACTAGGAATGTCAAAAGGAAATGATGGGTGTTTGTTCACTCATTCCTTTCAAAGATACTTATTGAGTTGCTACTTTATGCCATGTATGGTGTATTAGATATTGGATATATTATAGCGGCAAACAAAATAGATAGTGTCTCTGACCCTGATGTAATTCATAGTCTAATGGCAGAGCCAGCAAATATATAAGTAAATATGTACTTACAAAGGGCTATAAATGGTGGTTACCAGAGGCTGGGAAGGGTCACAGGGAGAGGGGTCACAAAGAGGGGTTGGTTAATGGATACAAAACTACAGTTAGATAGAAGGAATAAGTTCTAGTGTCTGATAGTACAATAGGATGACTATCATTAACAACAATTTATTATATATTTCAAAAAGGCTAGAAGACAAGATTTGCAATGTTCTCAACACAAAGAAATGATAAATGTTTGAGGTGATGAATATCTTAATTACCCATATTCAACCATTACACATTGTATGCTTGTATCAAAATATCACGTGTACTCCAAAAAATATAATATGTACAACTATTATGTATGCATTAAGTTAAAAAAAAAAACAAAAAAACAAAGGGCTATGAAGAGTGCTGTGAGAGAATAATAGAGGAGGGTCTGAATTTAGAATGAACAGAGAAGGTTTTGCTGAGTAGGTAGCATTGATCCTGAGACATAGGATGAGAAGGGCATTGGGGGAGGGGCCACATACCAGGTGATGGGAAAGCCTATATGAAAGTCTTGAAGCTAGGAAGATCGTGGGATGTTGGAGGAACTAGAAAAAGAGCACTGTGACTGGAAAGTAGTGAGTAAGGGGAAAAGTTAGGCAAGATGAGAATGTAAAGGTAGGGGGATCCATGGCTTCCTCACCAAAGTTAGCAGTAGAGTTTGGATTCTGTTCTAAGTGAAAAGTCCTAAAACAGGAAAGAGTTTGGCATGTTCAAGGTACAAAAGGATTCCGATGTGACTAGAGCCTAGTATGAGTGGAGGGCATGTTGGTGACACAAGAAGTTTGGATTTTTACCTAAGTAAAATGGGAAGACATTGGAGGGTTCTAAGATTTTATAGAAACAATTAGTGCAGATGTGGATTTTTAAAGAAGATTCCTCTAGCTCATGTGTGGAGAAGGGAGAATCAAGAAGTGAAACTAGAAGAATAGTTGGATGTTCTTTCTTTCCAGGTAAAGAAGGTGATGACATTGGACTAATGTGGTAGTAGTGAAGGGGAAATGATGTAAAGGGGTTCAAGACATATCTTGAACATAGAGCTGAGAGAACAAGCTTTGTGGTATTGGTATCCAGGTATAGAATCTATCTACTGATGTGGGGAAAATTTGGGGGGGTCAGTTTTTGAGAGTAGGGGAGATGTAGAAATCAAGACTTTAGTTCTGACGAAGTTTGTGTCTGAGAAGTTTAATAAAATGAGGAGCAAGGAGTATCCATTTGTTTATTTTTACAACTTGGAATGCATTGATCTTTTATAAGAGCAGTTTCAGTGGCGTGGTGGGATGGAACAGTTTAAGATGGGAGTTACTGGAGTTTAAATGCCTGAGGATAATCTATAGAGATTGCTGATGCAGGAGAGAGATGCAATAAACAAAAATATAAAGTCTTTGAAAGGGGTTGGGGGAAAAAATGGGATATAGAGCACAAATGGAAAGTTTGGCCTTTGAGAGGGACAGAAGCAATTCATCCACTATAACAGGAGGAAAGAAGAGGAGAAAATGTTGATGGAGATCACCTGATGAATTTGTTAGTGGGAAGTGGGGTGTGCCCACCTCTGATGATACCCTTCTCAATTAAGTATGGGGGCAAGATCATCAGGGCAGAGAGCAGAGGAGAGTGATGAAAGTCCTGAAGAGAGAAAATAGTTGTCCTGGAAAGCAAGCTTGATAGAGTTGTAGATTTCAAACAAGCAGCATTTAGTACCTGTTTGAGGTCTGTGATTATGAGTTTAAGTATAACCTGTCAGCGAGATTGTGTGATTTCTTCTAGCAACATTTAGCTGCTCAGGTGCAAATTCAGAGCAGACAAATGACTGAATTTATCCAGGGTCAAGGACTTGCCAGGCTAGGGCAAGCAAGTTGAGGAAGTGATTACAATGGCAAACCACTGAAAATCCTGCATAAGGAGGGAAGAGGTTGACAGATAGTGACAAATGGCAGGCTTAATAGATTGGAGTCTTGATGAGGTTCATTTACTCATTTAACAAAGAATTTTAAAGACAGAAATTATAATACATGGTTTTGATGGGGATAAGGAAAATTAGAAATTGTAAAGGGATCATTAGGGACATGTTTTTGGCACAGCTTAAGAAAAGAGATTCTAAATTTCTCAATATATTTCATATCTGACTACACAATCCTTCATCTTACACTTTTAGTAGATTTCTAGCTTAAATACTCCCAACAGAAAGTAGCTTTACTGTTAAACAAATTTGCCATTCTTGTCTTTGACCTTTAACCTCTGGCCTCCATGGAAGTGGTCTAGGAAATAATCTTAGAATTAATTGCTTAAACTTTCCAACTATCTTGTTGAGTTACTGCCAGTCCATAAATATTTTAAGAAATAAATAAGATATAGTGCTTAAAATGTGTATGAAAGTGTTAGAGAATATTATGTTGCTATAATCATAGAAGCAGCTTTCATTTCATATGATTTATTATTAAGAACAAAGTCCATACTTGATTTTGGATAGCACTCTCAGGTATAAACATATTTTCTCATTTCACTTAATAAATGTTCATAAACTTCTGCTATGTGCTAGGCTAAATGCTAGAGATACAATAGAAAATAAAACAATAGACTGGGCGTGGTGGTTCACTCCTGAAATCCCAGCACTTTGGGAGGCCGAGTTGGGCAGATCACCTGAGGTCGGGAGTTCGAGACCAGCCTGGCCAACATGGAGAAACCCCGTCTCTACTAAAAATACAAAATTAGCCTGGCGTGTGGTGCATGCCTGTAATTCCAACTACTCAGGAGGCTGAGGCAGGAGGCTGAGCCAGGAGGCGGAGGTTGCGGTGAGCCGAGATCAGTGAGCCGAGATCACACCATTGCACTCCAGCCTGGACAACAAGAGCAAAACTCCATCTCAAAACAAGCAAACAAAAGACAATAAAGGTCCCTTCCCTCAGGAATATTACATTCCTATGCAGAGACCTTATGATTGTGTAGAGAAGGTATTTTTTTCTTTTACACATGACAAAAGTGAAGCTCAGATTACTCAAGTCAAACTAGAAGCTAGGTCTTCAGATCCTCAGTTTTGTCTGTCTTCTGTAATGCACTATTTCCTTATTAGCATGATAATACCTACCTTTAATGATCACTTTTGGATAAATTTGAAGGATTTGGACCACATATTTTCCCCATGTGTCTGAATTCATTCCAGTTGTATGTATGGTGGAGGGGGACTATCTTGAGAAAGTTCTCCACTATTATTTACATCATTAGAATGTGTATATATATATTGCACTTTGTGATTTAAATGATGCTGCAATAGGTAAGGAGGATGAGAGGGAGACAAACCTCACAACAAAATACCTGTTCCCCTGTCCCATGATTCATGTCTCTATTACTCATTCTGGCCTAGGAGTTCATTCTGCCTCTCCACCTCACTACCACTTAGGTGATAATCTACTCCATTATCCACTGATCTCCTTGCCCACCATCAAACCTACTGCCAATTTAGGCAAAATTACCCTTGTCTTTCCCTCCTAATTTCTCAAGCTCACCATTTGTCAGATATATGCCTTGTCTGTGCCTCTCAAGTAGCTCTGTATTTGAGGAAATCTAGGTCTACAGCTGACCTCACAAATTCCACCTGTGCAGGCAGTACTGTGTGCACATCAAGTGTTCAAATGCTATTACCTGACTAAAGCCTATATTGAGGCATTTTTGAGCCTTTCACAATGGTCCTTAGTCCTATTAATCTAATCTTCAGAAATCTTTGTCATATACTTTTCTATTTCTACTGCCAGCACTCTAAGTCGGACCCCTTGCAATGCATATACCATCAATTCCCTTTCTCTCTCTCCCTTCTTTTTATTCACTTGGCAAAATCAAAATCACAATTCTAATAACATTCTGCCTCCTTGGTGTTTTTACCCATGCAATAAAAGTGGCTGGAAAAAAACACATGACCACACTGCCTGATCTCACTTTATGTATGTATGTATGTATGTATGCATACATATATGTATTTTAGATTCGGGGGGTACATGTGCAGGTTTCTTATATAGGTATATTGCAGGATGCTGAGGCCTGGGATATGATTTATCCCATCACTCAAGGAGTGAGCATAGTACTCAATAATTTTTCAACCTCTGTACTCCTCCCTCCCCCGCCATTCAGTAGTCCCAAGTGTCTATTGTGGCCATCTTTATTTCCATGTGTACCCAATGTTTCACTGTCACTACAAGTGAGAACATGTGGTATTTGGTTTTCTGTTCCTGCATTAGTTTGTTTAGGATAATGGCCTCCAACTGCATCCATGTTGTTGCAAAAGGCATGATTTCATTCTTTTTTATGGCTACATAGTATTCCATGGTATATAGGTACCACATTTTCTTTACCCACTCCACTGTTGATGGGCACCTGGGTTGATTCCATGTCTTTGCTATTGTGAATAGTGCTGCAGTGAATATATGTGTGTATTTGTCTTTTTGGTAGAATGATTTATTTTCCTTTGGGTATATGCCCAGTAATAAGATTGCTGGGTTGAATGGTAATTCTATTTTGACTTCTTTGAGAAGTCTCCTAACTGCATCTCACAGTGGCTGAATGAATTTGCATTCCCACCAACAGTGTATAAGTGTTTGCTTTTCTCTGCAATCTCACCAACATGTTTGTTTGCTTTCTGTATAATAGCTATTCTGATTGGTGTGAGATGATATCTTATTGTAGATTTGATTTGCATTTTTCTGGTGATTAGTGAGTTGAGCATTTTTTCATGTTTATTGGCTACTTATCTTCTTTTGAGAAGTATCTGTTCATGTCCTTTGCCCACTTTTTAATGGAGTTACTTGGTTTTTTTTCTTAAGTTCCTTATAGATTCTAGATATTAGTCTTCTGTTGGATGCATATTTTGCAAATATTTTCTCCCATTCTGTAGGTTGTCTGTTTACTCTTTTGGTAGTTTCTTTCACTGTGCAGAAGCTCTTTTGTTTAATTAAGTCCTATGTGTCTATTTTTGATTTTGTTGCATTTGCTGTTGGGATCTTCATCATAAATTCCTTGCCTAGGCCAATGTCTAGAAGAGTATTTCTTAGGTTTTCTTCTAGGATTTTATAGTGGGACACCTTACATTTAAGTCTTTAAGCCATCTTGATTTACTTTTTGTATATGGTGAAAAGCAGGGAGTCCAATTTCATTCTTTTGCATATGCTTAGCCAGTTGTCCCAGCACCATTTATTGAATAGGGTATCCTTTCTCTACTGTTTATTTTTGTCAGCTTTGTCAAAGATCAGTTGATTGTAGGTATGCAGCTTCATTTCAGGAGTCTCTATTCTGTTCCGTTGGTCTGTGTGTCTGTTTTTGTACCATGCTGTTTTGGTTAATATAGCTTTGTAGTATAGTTTTAAGTCAGGTAATGTGATGCCTCTAGCTTTATTCTTTTTGCTTAGGATTGCCTTGGCTATTCAAGCTGTTTTTTGGTTCCATATGAAGATTCGAATAGCTTTTTTCTAATTCTGTGAAAAATGACATTGGTAATTTGATAGGAATAGCATTGACTCTGTAGATTGCTTTGGGCAGTGTGGACATTTTAACAATATTGATTCTTCTAGCCCATGAGCATGGAATGCTTTTTTGTTTGCTTGTGTCATCTCTGAATTCCTTCAGTAGTATTTTGTAGCTCTCCTCATAGAGATATTTTTACCTTCTTGGTTAGCTGTACTTCTAGGTATTTGTGTGTGTGTGTGTGTGTGTGTGTGTGTGTGTGTTGTAAATGGGATTGCATTATTGATTTGGCTCTCAGCTTGAACATTATTAGTGTGTGGAAATGCTACTGATCTTTGCGCACTGATTTTGTATCCTGAGACTTTGCTGAGGTCTTATCAGATCTAGGAATCTTTTGGCAGAATCTTTAGGGTTTTCTAGGTATTGAATCATATTGTCAGCAACAAGAGATAATTTGACTTATTCTTTTCCTATTGGGGTGCCTTTTATTTCTTTCTCTCACTTTAAATTCATGAATGTAGAACTCAAGTTAGACCCTTATGCAGCCTTTCTAGTTCATTCATTCCCTTCCTTTTTAAGATTTTGTCATACTTTCTTCTCAAACTCTCGACATCACTGCCCACATGCTCACTTTCAACAGAGAACTCTGCTTCCTATGTTTGCATAGTACTAAAGAGTTTACAAAGCACTTTTGCATGCCTTTTCTGATTTTATCTCTCCCTCTTCTGCCACTGGAAATTGCTAGTTTAAGCAGTATTCTTCTTTAGAGCAAATAACTCTTGGTTCTTCAGTTGGTTCTAGTATCTAGTTTACCTGTCCTAACCATTTAAGCTGCACAGATCAACCTGTGCAAAAAAAAAATCCATTTGCATCGTGGCCTAGACTAGCTTCTAGTCTAAATATTAGTGTGCCCTGTTTTAATATTTCTCCATGTATTAAATCGAAGTTTTCAGAGCAAATAAAATAAGGATAAGCTTTAATTTTCTAAAAGTATTTCTTTACTAAAGGATTCCTTTTAGGTTGAATAGGTTCTTGGTAGATTTTAAATGAGTTGACTGATACAAATTCAGTTTATACTACATTTCAGGAACATCCTCTTGTGAAAAATGAGCTACATTTGTACAGGCAGTTCCCAATTTTCACCGCAGTGGTATTCCTGGGAACTGTCATAAAACATCTTATTTTCCTACAGGAACAGTATTACAATTGGGGGTTGTGTTCCTGACCAAAGATGTAGCATCAAATAAATCATAAATATAACCAACAATGTGACATAAAAGCAAAGATATAGGAACTAGAAATCTATAATCATTTTAAGTAGTTAAAAATTATGCTCCAAATCCTACAAAATGGACACAAATGTGCCATATGTAATCATTACACAAATGACACCACTGCATTAGAAAGTGTGCATAATGCCCTTAAAATACAACCCAATTTTACAGTAAATTTTACCAAAAATAACCTGCTAGTCACAAGGGATCTATTTGTAGGAATAAATTCTTTCTTTTTGCTATCTTGTAAGGCAAAAAATCTTGTGGGGTTGGAGGCAGTGTATGGTCTAAATGATCTAACTTTGTTTCCCAAACCTGGCAGTGCATCAGTCACCTGAGGAGCTTTATAGATGCAGATTTCTGGGCCTGAACCCCAGAGATTGTCATAGAATAGAACCGGGGAAGGCCAGGAATATGTATTTTTAAAAGTTCCCTAGGTGATTCTGATGCACAGCCAAGTTTAGAATCCTAGGCATGGATGTGTCAGTACCTATTTATCTTTCCCATCCCTTTTTTCAGCAAGCTCATACATTCAGCATCATTCCACTGACCATAACATTTGTGCCAGTAATAGGTTTAATAAGTGTTTCCAAGGTGTTTCTTTCATTGAAAAACATTTTAAAAAGTAAAGGCTATCTTGAAGTTTGAAAAACATTTCAGTAAGTGAGGATGCAGTCCACATTTCTCTACTCACCCACTACTATGTGTAGCTTTGAATAGGCTTAGGTATTAAATCATGTCTTAGGAAGTGACAGTTTTTTTGACAGCCATCAGAGTTCTTCACAGTTGATTGGGAAGCAAGAAGAATTACTAGGTCATTAATTACTAGTATTTTTTTTATTTTAAAAAATTCTTTTTTAATTATACTTTAAGTTCTAGGGTACATGTGCACAACGTGCAGGTTTGTTACATATGTATACATGTGCCATGTTGCTGTGCTGCACCTATTAACTTGTCATTTACATTAGGTATATCTCCTAATGCTGTCCCTCCCCTATCCCCACACCCCACGACAGGCCCTGGTGTGTGATGTTCCCCACCCTGTGTCCAAGTGTTCTCATTGTTCAATTCCCACCTATGAATGAATACATTTGGTGTTTGGTTTTCTGTCCTTGTGATAGTTTGCTGAGAATGATGGTTTCCAGCTGCATCCACGTCCCTACAAAGGACA
>NW_016823823.1:96253-101583 GCF_001698545.2 Rhinopithecus bieti
ACTCTGTTCTGTTCCATTGGTCTATATCTCTGTTTTGGTACCAGTACCATGCTGTTTTGGTTACTGTAGCCTTGTAGTATAGTTTGAAGTCAGGTAGCGTGATGCCTCCAGCTTTGTTCCTTTGGCTTAGGATTAATCACTAGTATTTTTTTAAAAATACATTTCATTGTGTATATTTATGGTATGCAACATAATGTTATGGGATATATATACATAGTAAAAAGATAATTACAGTGAAATGAATTAATATATCCATCTTCTCACATAGTTACCTATCTTTTGTTTCTGTAGCAAGAGCAGCTAAAATTTATTTATTTAGCATGAATTCCAAATGCAGGACAATTTTATTACATATACTTCTTATGTTGTACATTAGGTCTCTAGACTTGTTTATCCTATATATCTGTTATTTTTTTCCTCCGACCTACATCTCTCCATTTTCTCCCCCAAGCCCCCGCCCATAGTAATCACTGTTGTGCTGTTGTGTTCTCTATCTTCATATATTTGAACTTTTAAAATTCCGTATATAAGTGATGTCATGTGATATGGTTTGGCTGTGTCCCCACCCAAATCTCATCTTGAATTGTAGCTCCCATAATTCCCACATATCATGGGAGGAACCCAGTGGAAGGCAATTGAATCATGGTGGAGGTCTTTCCTATGCTGTTCTTGCGATAGCGAGTGAGTTTTTATGAGATCTGATGGTTTGATAAAGGGGATCTCCCCTGCATATGTCCTCTCTTGCCTGCTGCAATGTAAGAAGATATGTCTTGCTTCCCCTTCACCATCTGCCATGATTGTGAGGCCTCCCCAGCCATGTGAAACTGTGAGTTCATTAAATGTCTTTCCTTTATAAATTACCCAGTCTTGGATATGTCTTTATTAGCAGTGTGAAAACAGATTCATACAGTAAATTGGTACCGAGGTAGTGGGACACTGCTGTAAAGATATCCAAAAATGTGGAAGCGTCTTTGGAACTGGGTATCAGGCAGAGGTTGGAACAGTTTAGAGGGCTCAGAAGAAGTCAGGAAAATACGGGAAAGTCTGGAACTTCCAAGAGACTTGTTGAATGGCTTTGACCAAAATGCTGATAAGTGATATGGACAAAAAAGTTCAGGCTGAAGTGGTCTCTGATGGAGATGAGGAACTTGTTGGGAACTGGAGCAAAGATGACTTTTACTATGTTTTAACACAGAGACTGATGGCATATTGCCCCTGCCCTAGAGATGTGTGGAACTTTGATCTTGAAAATTCCAGGAAGAAATTTCTAAGCAGTAAAGCATTCAAGAGGTGACTTGGATACTGTTAAAAGCATTCAGTTTTATGTATTCAATGTGGTTTGGAATTGGAAGTTATGTTTAAAAGGGAAGCAGAGCATAAAAGTTTGGAAAATTTGTAGCCGGATGATGCAACAGAAAAGAAAAACCCATTTTCTGAGGAGAAATTCAAGCTGGCTGCAGAAATTTATATAAGTAATGAGGAGCCAAATGTTAATCGCCAAGACAATGGGGGAAATGTCTCCAGGGCATGTCAGAGGTTTCCAGGCAGCCCCTGCCATCACAGGCCCAAGGCATAGGAGGAAAAAATGTTTTCGTGGGCCTGGACCCAGGGACCCCCTGCTGTATGTGCAGCCCAGAGACTTGGTGTCCTGTGTCCCAGCTGCTTCAGCTGTGACTACAAGGGGCCAAGGTACAACTCGGCCTGTGACTTCAGAGGGTGCATGCCCCAATTTTTGGCAGCTTCCATGTGGTATTGAGCCTGTGGATGCACAGAAGTCAAGAATTGAAGTTTGGAAGCCTCTGCCTAGATTTCAAAGGATGTATGGAAACGCCTGTATGTCCAGGCGAAGATTGCTGCAGGGGTGGAGTCTTCATGGAGAACTTCTGCTAGGGCAGTGCAGAAGGGAAATGTGGGATGCAAGCCCCCACCCAGAATCCTTACTGGATTCTAGTGGAGCTATGAGAAGAAGGCCACCATCCTCCAGACCCCAGAATTGTAGATCCACTGACAGCTTGTACTGTGTACCTAGAAAAGCCACAGACACTCAATGCCAGCCTGTTAAAGCAGCCGGGAGGGGGGCTGTACCCTGCAAAGCCACAGGGGTGGAGCTGCCCGAGGCCATGGGAGCCCACGCCTTGCATCAGCGTTACTTGGATGTGAGACATGGAAGCAAAGGAGATAATTTTGGAGCTTTAAGATTTAACTGCCCTGCTGGGTTTTGGACTTGCATGAGGCCTGAAGCCCCTTTGTTTTGGCCATTTCTTCCATTTGGAATGGGTATGTTTACCCAATTCCTGTACCCCCACTGTATCTGGGAAGTAACTAACTTGCTTTTGATTTTACAGGCTCATAGGCAGAAGGGACTTGCCTTGTGTCAGATGTGACTTTGATCTGTGGACTTTTGAGTTAATGCTGAAATGAGTTAAGACTTTAGGGGACTGTTGGGAAAGCATGACTGGTTTTGAAATGTGAGGAAATGAGATTTGGGAAGGGCCAAGGGTGGAATGATATGGTTTGGCTGTGTCCCCACCCAAATGTCATCTTGAATTGTAGCTCTTATAATTCCCATGTGTCATGGGAGGCACCTTGTAGGAGGTATTTGAATCAAGGGGCGTGTCTTTTCCATGCTGTTCTCTTGATAGTAAGTGAGTTTTCATGAGATCGGATGGTTTTATAAAGGGGAGTTCCCCCGCACATGCCCTCTCTTGCCTGCTGCCATGTAAGACATGTCAAGCCCCTTTGCCTTCCTTGATGACTGTGAGGCCTCCCCTGCCATGTGGAACTGTACGTCAATTGAACCTTTATAATTACCCAGTCTTATGTCTTTATTAGCAGCATGAGAACAGCTAATACATCATGCAATATTTCTCTTTCTGTGTCTGGCTTATTTCACTTAGCATAATGTCCTCCAAGCTTATTCATGTTGTGGCAAATGGCAAAATCTCATTTCTTTTTAGACCAAATAATATTTCATTGTGTGTGTGTGTATGTGTGTGTGTGTGTGTGTGTGTTACACACTACAGTTTCTTTATCCATTTGTCCATTGATGAACATTTAAGTTGTTTCCATATCTTGGCTATTGTGAACAATGCTGCAATGAACATGAGAGTGCAGATATCTTTAAGAGGTGGTGATTTCATTCCTTTTGGGTATATGCCCAGAGAGGGTCTTATGGTAGTTCTATTTTTAATTTATTTAGAAACTTCTGTGTTGTTTTCCATAATGGTCATACCAGTCTACATCCCTACCAGTAGTGTGCAAGAGTTTCCTTTTCTCCATGCCTGTGACAATGTTTGTTATCTTTTGACTTTTTGATAATAGCCATTCTAGTGGGTGTGAAGTGGTATCTCATGGTGGCTTTGATTTGCCTTTCCCTGGTGATTAATGATGTAGAGCATTTTTTCATATGATTATTGGATATTTTTATGTATTCTTTAAAGAAATGTCTGTTCAGGTCTTTTGACCATTTTGTAGTTAGGTGTTTGTTTTTCTGCTATTGAGTTGTGTGAGTTCTTTATACATTTTGGATATTAATCTCTTGTCAGATATATAATTTGCAAATATTCTCCCAATATGTAGACTGCCATTTCATTTTGTTGATTGTTTCCTTTTCTGTGCAGAAGCTTTTTAGTTTGTTGTAGTCTCATTTATTTAATTTTGCTTTTGTGGCTTGAACTTTTAGTGTAATATGTAAAAAATCATTTTCAAGGCCAATATCCAGGAGTTTTCTCTTATATTCCCTTCAAAAGTTTTATAATTTCTGGTCTTACATTTAGGTATTTTATCCATTTGAATTTATTATGGTATAAGCTAAAGGTCCAATTTTATTCTTTTGCACATGGAAATCCAGTTTTTCCAGCACCATTTATTGAAGAGACTATCCTTTCCCTATTGTGTTCTCTTGGTGCCCTTGTCACAAAGTAATTGACTGTATATGTTTGGATTTTTTCCTGGGCTCTCTATTCTGTTTCACTGGTCTATGTGTCTGTTTTTATGCCAGAACAATACCATTTTGATTACTATAGGATTGTAATATAATAAATTATATAATATAATCAGGAAGTATGACGCCTCCAACTTTGTTTTCCTTTCTCAGAATTGTTTTGTTTATTCAAGGTCTTTTATGTTTCCATACAAATTTTAGGATTGTTTTTGCTATTTCTGTGAATAATGCCATTGGGATTTTGATTGGGATTGCATTGAATCAGTATATTGTTTTGGGCAGTATGGACATTTCATCAGTATTAATTTTTCCAATCCATGAACATGGGATATCTTTCCATTTATTGGTATCTTTTTCAGTTTATTTCATCAGTGTTTTGCAGTTTTGGTATACATATCTTTCACTTCATTGGTTGAATTTATTAAGTATGTTTTGATGCTATCATAAATGGGATTGTTTATTTCTTTTCAGTTAGGTAATTATTTTGTATAAAATGCTACTAATTTTGTGTGTTGATTTTGTATCCTGCAACTTTACTGAATTCATTTATTAGTTCTAACAGCTTTTTACGGACTTGGGGTTTTTTACATATAAGATCATCTCATCTGCAAATAGAGATAATTTTACTTCTTCCTTTCTTATTTGGGTATCTATTGTTTCTTTTTCTTGTCTGATTGTTCTGTCCAGTACTTTCAGTACTATGTTGAATAGAGTTGGTGGGAGTAGGCATTCCTGCCTTGTATCACATTGTAGTGGGCAAGCTGTAAGTTTCTTCTTATTGATTATAAGGTTAGCTGTGGGTTTTTCATAAAATAGCCTTATATTATGTTGAGGAACATTAATACCTAAACTTTTGAGAGTTTTTTCAAGAAAGGATGTTGGACTTTTTTGAATGCTTTTTCTGCAACAATTGAGATGATCATGTGGTTTTTATCTTTCATTTTGTTAATGTCATATATATCACATGGATTGATTTGCTTATGTTAAACCAGTCTTGCATAACAGGGATAATTCCCACTTGGTCAGTTTATATAATCTTTTTGATGTATTGTTGGATTTTGTTTCCTAATATTTTATTGAGGATTTTTTTGCATTAATGTTCACAGTAGCCTTTAGTTTTCTTTTCTTGTGATGTCTTTATCAGGTTTAAGAATCCAGGTGATGCTGGCCTCATAACATGTGTTGGAAAATATTCCTGCTAGCTCTGTTTTTAGAAGAGTTTAAGAAGTATTGGTATTAATTCTTCTTTGAGTGTTTGGTAGAATTTAGTCATGCAGCTACCTGGTTTTGGCCTTTGCTTTGTTGCAAAGTTTTTTGTTTTTTTAATTATACTTTAAGTTCTAGGGTACATGTACACAACGTGCAGGTTTGTTACATATGTATACAT
>NW_016823823.1:103774-107132 GCF_001698545.2 Rhinopithecus bieti
CCCGCCTCGGCCTCCCAAAGTGTTGGGATTACAGGCGTGAGCCACCGCTCCTGGCCATCTCTTTTAATTTCTTAAGTGTCTTATAATTTTTTCACTTTCACTTTCATTCTATTTGAGCCTTTTCTATTTTTGTCTTAGACTGGCTAAAGATTTGTTAATATTGTTTATTTTCAAACAACCAATCCTTAGTTTTATTGATTTTTTTTCTATGGTTTTCCGTTCTCTATTTGATTTATTTCTGTTCTGATTTTTATGATTTCTTACCTTCTAATTTTGGGTTTAGTTTGTGTTTCTTTTATTAGTTACTTAAGGCATAATATTAGACTATTTATTTGGGACCTGTCTTAGTTCATTTTTTGTTGCTATAACTGAATACCACAGACTGGGCAATTTATAAAGAAAAGGTAAATGTTTCTTGTAGTTCTGGAGGCTGGGAAGTCCAAGATTGAGGGGCCTGCATCTTGCAAGGGCCTTCTTGCTGTGTCGCTCCATGGCAGAAGGTGGGAGGACAAAAAAAGTATGAGAGAGCAAGATGGAGTCAAACTGTCTTTTATAACAAGCCCACTCTCACAATAACTAATTCACTCTCACAGTAATAACAATCTATTCTTGAGGGCATAGCCCTCATTAGCTAATCATCTCTTGTAAGGCTCACTTCCCATCACTGTTGCACTGGGGACTAAGTTTCTAACACTATGAACTTTGGAGGACACATTCAAACAATATCAGGATCCTTCTTTTTTAATGTAGGCATTTATTGCTGTAAACTCCCCCTTTTAGAACTGCTTTTGCCATATCCCATAGGTTTTGGTGTGTTGTGTTTTCATTATCTCTTGTCTCAAGATATTTTCAAGTTTCCCTTTTGATTTCTTCTTTGATCCATTGGTTGTTCAGGGCATGTTTAATTATTTGTGAATTTTCCAAGATTTCTTACTGTTATTGATTTCTAGTTTTTTTATAATTATGGTCTGAAGTGACACTAGATATGATTTCAATATTTCTCAATTTATTAAGACTTGTTTTGTGGCCGAACATGGACTATCCTGGAGAATGTTTCATGTGCATTAGAGAAAAATGTATATTCAGCTGCTCTTGGATGGAAAGATTTTGTAATACATTTGTTAGGCCCATTTGTTCAGAAGTACAATTTAAATCCAGTATTTCCTTATACATTTTCTGTCTGGTTGATGTACCCATTGAAGAAAGTGAGATACTGAAGTTCCCTACTATTTATTTATTTATTTATTTATTTATTTATTGGACATGGAGTCTCACCCTGTCACCCAGGCTGGAGTGCAATGGTGCGATCTTGGCTCACAGCAGCCTCCACCTCCTGGGTTCAAATGATTTTCCTGCCTCAGCCTCCTGAGTAGTTGGGATTACAGGCACCCACCACCACGCCCAGCTAATTTCAGCTAATTTTTGTATTTTGAGTAGAGACTGGGTTTCACCATGTTAGCCAGGGTAGTCTCAAACTCCTGATCTCGTGATCCACCCACCTCGGCCTCCCAAAGTGCTGGGATTACAGGCTTGAACCACCATGCCCTGCCTGAAATTCCCTACTATTATTGTATTGCTATCTATTTCTCCTTTTATTTCCATTCATATTTACTTTATGTATTTAGGTGCTCCAATGTTAGATGCATAGATATTTACAATTGTTATGTTTTCTTGATGAATTAACTTCTTTATCATTAAACAATGACCTTCTGTGTTTCTTGTAAAAGTTTTTGACTGGAAGTCTATTTTGTCTGATATAAAGATATAAGCATAGCCACTCAGCTCTCTTTTGGTTACCATTTGTGTAGAATAGCTTTTCCCATCCCTTTGCTTTTAGCCTATGTCCTTAAAGCTTAGTGGGTACCCTGTAGACAGTGTGTAGTTGGACCTTTTTTTTTAAAATCCATTCAACTACTCTATGTCTTTTGATTGGAGAATTTAATTTACTTACATTCAAGGTTATTATTAATAGGTAAAGACTTACTACTGCCATTTTGTTGTTTGTTATTTATTGGTTGTTTTTTTAGCTTCTTTGTTCCTTTCTTTCCCTGTTGTCTATCTTTGTGATTTGATACTTTTCTGTAGTGCTGAACTTTGATTCCCCTCTCTTTATCATTTGTATATCTGCTGTAGGTTTTTGTTTTATGTTTACTGTGATGCTTACATAAAACATCTTATAGTTATAATAAACTATTTTAAGCTAATATCAACTTCTATCACATACAGAAACTAGACTTTTACCCTCCTTTTCCACAATTTATATTTTTGATGTAACAATTTACATCTTTTATATTGGGTATTTTTAACAACTTATTATAATTTTAGTTATTGTTAACCATCTTTTTTCTTTTTCTTTTTTTTCAACTTTTATTTTAGATTCACGTGGTACATGTGTAGGTTTGTTAACTGAGGATATTGCATGATGCTGAGGTTTGAGGTATGAAAGATTCCATCACCCAATTACTGAGCATAGTACCTAATAGTTAATTTTTCAACCCTTGCCCCCCACCCCATTCCCTTCTCTAATTGTTCCCAGTTTCTATTGTTGGTATCTTTATGTCTATGAGTTGTTCACTGTTCTGATTTATAACCATACTAGAGATATGTATGATTTACACACCATTATAACAGTATTGGAATATTCTGGATTTGAGTATGTATTTACCTCTACCAGTAAGTTTTAGATTTTCATATGTATTCATAATAGTAATTATCTTCTTTTTGTTTCAACTTGAAGAACTTCCTTAAGCATTTCTTGTAGGACAGGTCTAGTGGTGATGAATTCCTTAAATTTTTTCTTGTCTGGGAAAAACTGTCTCCTTCATTTCTGAATGACAGACTTGCTGAGTATAGTATTCTTGGCAGACTGTTTTTTTTTTTTTTTTTTCTTTCAGGACTTTGACTGTATTATTTCATTCTCTTATGGCCTACACGGTTTCTGCTGAGAAATCCATTGATATTCTAATGGATGTTCCTTTGTATGCGACTTGCCATTTTTCGCTTGCTGGTTTTAAAGTTTTCTCTTTGACTTTTGACAGTTTGATGACAGTGTACCTTAGAGAGGGCCCCTTTGGGTAGTAGTTGTTTGTGAACTTTTGAGCTTTGTGAATCTGGATGTTCATATCTCTCCCAAGACTTGGGAAGTTGTCAGCAATTATTTCATTAAATAATATTTCTGTCCCTTTCTCTGTCTCTTCTCCTTTGAAACTCTCATAATGTGAAAGTTTGTTTAATGTTTGCTTAATGATGCTCCTTAAGTCCCATAGGCTGTTTTCACTCTTTTTCATTGTTTTTATTTTTACTGAGTCATTTAAAAAAAACAAAAAAAACCCTGCATTGCCAAGACAATCCTAAGTCA
>NW_016823823.1:108488-121598 GCF_001698545.2 Rhinopithecus bieti
AAAAAAAAAAAAAAAAACACCATCTTCAGGTTAACAGATTCTTTCTTCTGTTTGATCTAGTGTGCTATTGAAGTTCTCTCTATTGTATTTTTTTAATTTCACTGATTGAATTTTCAGCTCCAGGATTTATTTTGGTTCTTTTAATGATAACTGTCTCTTTGTTGAATTTATCCTCAGATCATAAATTATTCTCCAATTTCATTGAATTGTTTCTATATCTTCTCTTGTATCTTGCTGAATTTCATTAAGATTAATTTTTTGAACTCATTTTTAGGTAATTTGTTTCATTTATTTGGGGTTAATTATTGGAGAATTATTCCATTCCTCTGGTAGTGTCATGCTTCCTTGCTGCTTCATGTTTTTTGTGTCCTTGCATTGATGTCTGTGCATCAGGTGGTGTAGTCACCTCTTCCAAACTTTACAGAGTGGCTTTTGTATGGGAAGACATTCACCTGAAGATGGGCCTGAGGGTGACAATTGAGCAGACTATGGTGACTCTCATTCCATTTGGGCACAATGGTGTAGTCTTTGTGCAGCTTATTTAGTTGTAATCAATGTCTGTGATGACTGCAGGTGCCTCAGTAGTCTAGGCTATTGGAATTTGTGGCAGCGATGGTGGCTTCATAGGTTATTAGGGCAAGGACTGTAGGGATCCTCCTGGTCTTACTTTTCCCACAGTGGGGTGTCTGAGCTGTAGGTATCTGTGTTGGTGTCAGATCTGACGTGGCCAATAGGCAGCCACAGTAGTACTTGGATCCAGGACACAGTTGCTCAGAGTAGCTGTGAAGGTGATTTCCTGGGCTCAGGGTCTTGTGAAACTATGGTAGCACCCAAAACTTGAGGCATACGTTCACTCTCCAAGGCATAAATGACTGTGGTTTTCCCATTAACCAGGGACTGTTGCTCTATGGCACACTCCAGAAGCTTGGGTCCAGGGGGCTGTGATATAGCTGTGGTTCTGGCTAGCTGATTCCAAGCTGATTCTGAATGGGGGAATAGGGTGGCAGAGGCAAGGTGTTTCTTTCCCTTCCCTAAGCAGCCATCCTGGGTTTGTGTGCTTTATAGGTTTTCTGCTGCTTCTTTGATGTTCTCTGGTGCTCTCCTTTAGTCATTTCTGTCAAAAATGTAGTCGTTTATTCATTGTTTTGTTTTTTGTGTTTGTGTGTGGTAGATAAAACAGTACTGGGAACTTCTCTTTGGCCATCTTGCTAATGTCATTCTTTTTTTCCTCTTAATCACTAGTCTTTTCAAAAGAAACTCCATGTGTCACCTATTAGAGACACTTATACAAAGTTTTTCTTCCCCTAGTAGATTGAAAGCTCCAAGAAGCCAAAGACTAGGTCTTAAATATCCCCTATTCTTGCCCATAAATCCTAATACATAGAAGGAACTCAGTAATTATTTATTTATTCAACAGTGAATAATAGCACTTCTGCCAATTGGTAAGACAGGCATAAGATGGTATTTCCTGACTACTGCTTGTTCACTTTTGAGAAAATTCTTCCCTGCATAGTTTGCATTCATAGGTCTGGATATGTGAATGTAAGTTTTAGAGTTGTAGGGGGGAACTTAGATCATGTATACACCTACCACGTTTTTACATGGGAAAACTGAGGTTTTGTTTAAGGTTACCATGCCAGGTTTTTCTCCATTTCTTATTTTCTTTTATCCATTTATCACATGTTTGAGTACCTGCTATGTATGAGCCCCAAAAAGCAAATGGTCCATCTCCTTTATGAAGTGAGAGGCAAGGTCATTTTCTGAAAAGTGTGGAGCTGAGGAATAGTGCTCTGGAGGACTGAGGAGATTGGAGAATTTTTAAAAGTTGTGGCAGAAAGTGAAAAAGAAAAACACAGCAAGATTGGTGAGCAGATTTCAGGAGTCTGCTGCAAGTGACTTTTATTTTATGTATTGAAACAAATCTGCCTGTTTAACCAAACATGCCCCATAACTTGGCTACTGGATACAGGCACAGAGAAAGTGAATAGTAGGAATGATTAATGGTTAGAATTTGGCCTAGATGAGTACAAAAACATCATTATCAATAACAATACCATCATCATAGTGAGTTAAGAGGTTTTGTGGTTTTGGCAAGAGTGTAACAGCATTGATACACTATGGAACTTAAGCTGGATAGGGAAGAAAGTAAAGAAAATTTTGATTAATACGGAGAAAGTAGAGGAAGAAGGGTCAGTGAACTAGAGGTCTTGATGACCTGAAAGAAGAGTGATAGTAGGAATAGTTGAACCAGCAAAGCTGGAAGTTTGTGATCAGAGAATTTCATGTTTGAATTAGTGATTTTGGAGATGGAGTAGGAAAGGGTGATGGAAACCTCCAAGGTGTACAGAATGAGTGGCTCATGTGGAGTGGAAGGATGAGGTCATTGGAAATGAAGAAGTTAAGGAACTGAAAGGTCAGCATATTCAGTATGCTATACCACACTTTCATGAATTTATCTTCCTTTTAGATGGTAACAAAAATACATCCTACACCCAGGCAATTTTACTGTATTCAAAAAAAAATCATTTAGAAGCAAAGTTATTGGTGTGAGGTAAATATATTCTATAGTCTGAATCAATTCATGAGATCTAATAATGTTGAGTAACTATTTCCTCCATGATCAGTTTTACTATGAAATTTATTGTCTGAATCAAGCTTTGCCTTAGGTGGAGGAAGGGGTCTTTATTAGTGTTCACAAGAGACATGTTTAAATGTCAGCTCTAGGACAGCTATTCTAGGCTATTCAAAGTCTATTCTCCAAGGAATTTGAAGAGCTCTCAGAATGGATATATTAAATTAGCTGTTGCAGTAAGAAAGATGTGGAATTTTCAATCTCTGCCTCTTTGCTATCCCCTTTGTCTTTGGGATGGTCAGATTCCCTCTTCTAAAAAACATTTCCTGGAACCCTGCTGCCCCATCAAGCTACCTCTCAATTCTCTTCTTCCTTTCCTTGCTATAAATATTTACTTTTCTCTTTATTTATTGAAAACAGCTAATTTTTATTGAACAATATTGTAGGAAAAGCCTATCTATCTATCTATCTATCTATCTATCTATCTATCTATCTATCAATCATCATAATACATAGCTTTTGTTATTTGGGGTATATTTTTCTCTGTTACATATGTACCTTTTTTCCCCATAGTTTGAATCACAAACTGTTAAGTCTTATGAGGGTAGAAGGTCTGTCTATTTTGTCCATCACTATATATCTAGTATATATGCCTATCACATAGGAGGGACTCCGTAATCAAATGTGAAATGAATGAATGGTGTATATTTTAAATTTGTATTTTGATTTTTTTCTATTTAACATGATAAGTGTTTCCCTTTTCTTCAGTCTTTATTATATTCAAAAGTATTTTATTGTTTTAATAGATCATAAATCACTACTTTTCGTAGTTGGACATTTCAAGTATTTTACAATTGTTTACTATTACCAACTACCATGTAATGTACAACATTTTGCATTAATGTATTTGCTTGCTGTTATTCTTTCATGGAACAGTTTTTTAAAAGTTAAATCCCAGGGAGTGGGATTACTGGGCAAAAGTGAGCATTTTCGTTCTGGTGAGCTTGTTAAAAGAATTGAATACCTTTTGTCTTCGTGTCCTGACTCCTTCCTAAGTGGCTTGGAATTTGGCTCCTGCCTCTACCACTTCAAAGAAATACTTCTTCCAATGGCTTCCTGTTTGCCAAATCAGCCTGTTTGTTTTGAGCTTTAAGAACCTTCTTGACTTTTCTTGTAACGTTTAATACTAATTTACTACCACCTTCTACTCTCTTGGTTTCATGACATGTCATTATTTTGGTTCTCTTGCTGCCTCCCTGACTGATGTTCTTCCTTGAACCCCTGAAGTGTGACCTTTCCCAAGGTTCTGTCCTGTCCCCTCCAACACTATTATCTCTGTTTTATTTTTTTCTTTTTGTGAAACAGGGTCTTGCTTTGTTGGCCAAGTTGCAGTGTAGTGGTGCGACCTTGGCTCACTGAAGCATTGACCTCCAGGCTCAAGAGATCCTCCCACCTCAGCCTCCTTAGCTGGGACCAAAGGCACATGCCATCATGACCAGCTAATTAAAAAAAAAATTGTAGAGATGAGGTATTGCTGTGTTGCCCAGGCTGGTCTCAATCTCCCAGGCTCAAGCAATCTGCCCTCCTTGGCCTCCCAAGGTATTGGGATTACAGGCGTGAGCCTCCGTGCCTGGCTTCTCTCTATATTTTAGTAACTCCCAAATTATTATATCTAGCCCTGACTTCATTCTTAAGCTTCAGATTTGCGTTTCATTTCTTGATCTCCCATTAGTGTTCCATATTGTATACTCATCATATCTAAAAATGAATTAATTTCCACCTTCCAAATCAGTTCCCTGTAACTATTCCATTTCTGATAATGCTGTTGCCATTCCTAAAATCTGGACACCATGGAGACATTTTGATCCTTCCTCCTCTTTTGCTCCACCTATTCCATTAGTTGCCCTGCTATATGAATTCTAATTCTTCACTGTCCCTAACGTTTTTTTTTCAAAAAAAATTTTTCTGAATTGATTCATTTATTTAACAAATATTTATTGAGAACTACAGTGTACCAGGTACTATTTATGGCACCAAGGATATAGTAGTGAACATAACAGACAAAAATTCTGGCCCTCATGGAGCCGATAGTCTAGAGGAGGAAGACACACAAGCAGATAAGTAAAACACATAGAATGTCAGATAATAAAATGTTATATGGAGAAAAATTAGGGAAGTTGGTGAGAGAAGGTCAGGACAGGATGTGTATGTATATGTGCACATTTTTAAATTGGGTAGTCCAGGGAAGCTAACTGAGAAGGTGATATTTGAGCAAAGATCTGGAGACAGTGAGGAAAGAGCCAGGCAGATATGGGAGAGGATAAGGGAGCATTCTAGGCAGAAGCAGTAGCAAATGTAAAGGCCCTGAGATGGGGGAGAACATGAGTGTTCCAGAAATAGCAACATGGCCATTGTGACTGAAGCAGAGTGAGTAAAAGGAAGAGTAATAGAGGTGAGGTTAGAGAGGTAAAAGGACAGAAACAGATGATGTAGGGCCTTGTAGGTCATTGTAAAGACTTTGGCTTTGTGTTATGAGTGAAATAGGAAGCCAATGGAGGGACTTGAGCAAAGGGATGACCTGATTTGACCTATTTTATTGGTAGGAAAACTTTAGCTGCTGGGTTGAGACCAGACTATAGCAGGGCAAGGGTAGAAGCAGGGCGTAAGTAAGGGGGCTATTGCAGTAAGCTAGGTGAGAGTTGATGGCTTGGACCAGAGTAGTGGTGGTGAAAGTGGTGAAAGATTGTTGGATTCTGAATTTACTGTTGATTGAACGTGGCATGTGAGAGGAAACAGTGAAGTCAAGGATATCTTTGAGATTTTAGCCTCGAATGGAATAATGAGTTTTTCTGTGTGTGTGTGTGTGTGTGTGTGTGTGTGTGTGTGTGTGTATTTAATCTCTAATTTCTTAGACTCTCATAATATGTATTTTATTCTGTCTATACTGTAATTACTTTTCACCTGGGCTATATCAATAATCTTGATAAAGGTTCAGTGGTGAATCAGATCTTCTCTTCCAGCCTCTCTTCTCACTCCAGTTCACCCTTTATAAAGTGAGGAACTAATCATATCTTCAGTGGTTTCCCATTGCACTTAATTCAGCAGGTGGACTCGCCTGTCTTGGATTTAAGGCCCTCCATAATATGAGCCCAACCTATTTCTTTGGCTTTATCCTTTGCTATTCCCTTATATCTTCCAAATAAAGTGGCTTGCTGCTCCTCGAGTTTAGTGTTTATCAACATGTAACACGTTATAGATGATACTTATTTGGAATCACATAATGATTAAGAATATAGACTTCTGTAGCTGGATACCCCAGGTTTGAATCATAATTTCATTTCTCATTGTGCCTTTGGACAATTTAACCTCTATATCTTAGTTTTCTATCTCTAAAATAGGGATAATATTAATAGTAATCTACTTCATAGAGGTGTTTTGAGGATTAAATGGGTTTATATTGAAAACACAAAAACAGTGCCTGACCAACATGTTAAGTGCTCTAATATTTCGGCTGTCATTGTTATTATTGTTACTATTTTTATTGTCTCTTTCTCTCCCCACTATAATATCAGGTCCCTGAGGGCAGAGATTTTTATCTGCTTTGTTTACTGTTCTATCCCTATTGCCTACAAGAGTGCCTGGCATATAATAATAATAATAATAAATGCTCAGTAAATATTTATGAAATGAATAATTGCAGTTTCCTTAGCCCAAGATGTCTACTACTGCTGTCTCTTCCCCCTACTCTCTTCTCTTAAGAACCTGTCCAAACTACAAGGCTTATGATGAATGCCATGTATTCCATGGAATACTTCGTGATTTTCTGATCCTTCTCCCCAAGCTAAGTTTAATTTCTCAATTCTTTGAATTCCCACGATAACTTACTTACGGTTTTCTTACATCTATTACATTTCTTTGCCTTTCATCATAGTCATTTTTATCTAATCTCGCTTCCTAGATATTAAGTTCTTAAACCACGGACAGTGTCTTATTTTATATCCCTTGTGATGCTAGTATAATGCCTTGAACATGGTAGATGCTCAATAGACATTTGCTGATTGAACTAAATATGTTTTACTATTTATATACTTAGTTGTGTACAAATTTTCAGATTTCTAAGTCATACTTCCAAGGTATTAAATCTCTGTGCAATTTATTTCTTAGGTATCCTAAATGTTCAAGCTTAGAAAGACTATGCTTTTTTTATCTGCAGTTGCAGAAGAAATAGGTTTGTCTTAAATCTTGTTTTAACTGCCTAAGGACCTTATACCAGATTATGAAATTGTCCTGCATATATGATTCTAAAGGGGAAGGTTTATCAAATATGGCAATATACAGCTGGAATTCAATCATCTAGTAACATCACCTAAGAACTCAGATTTAAAAAGGCTTTGTGCAGATAAAGTATGTGTCACGAGATCCATGCACTTAAACTCATGCATGTTATATAGTGTAAGCTGAAATACTCACTTATGATTTATTTACTCATCATTATGCTTAAATCATGATTATCAGATTTCCTAGCCAACAGCTGTGGAGAAGTCATTTAGAAATGTTAACAAGGCTCATCGAATAGTAGGAGGGAGAGACAGCTGACTCTAAGGAAGGAGACAGAAAAACCAAAAAACAACCAGGAACTCATAGCAGTGTGGGGCTAATAGCCCTATATGGCTTAAATAAGTCTTGAGGGCATCAGTGTGTTATAACATAGCTCAGTAATTGATGTTCATAATAATGACTCAAAAACAATTAAATTGTGATCATCTACTATGTTCTACTTGTGAAGATAAGCAATGAGTATTGAGTGTTTAGATTTCCATCCAAAAGATTAAATTTAAAATGGTTTTGTGTATAAAGTAATAAACCCTGAACTAGCTGGATGACTTGACTAACTCCTTCCTGAGTTACAATCAAGGTTTTCCTTCATTCAATATATACCTTTCTGTTCAAGCCCGTCTAACTAGAATTGAAATGCAATGGTAAGGCAACATGAGGCAGTAAATCTATAAAAATGAATTGTTTATTCACACTACATTTATAAAATAGGAAATACGATTATAGAACAGATGTTGACTGATTGAAATGCTGTATGCTCAATCATGTTATTGTTTATTTGATAAGGAATGCCATTTGTTTAGCTTTGCTCATTTATTCAGTGACTGTGTCCTGGAATTTTATTAGATGCCATATAGCTTTATATCTTGGCCCACCAGAATGCTGAGAGAATCTTAGCTTGAATGAAACTGGATAAGAAGTTGGAGCTGTTTAGCTTTGGGAGTGAAGATGAGAAGACTTTAGTTTTGAAGGTTTTCCACTTGAAATGTCTTTGTTTTGTTTTATTTCATTTATATATGGGTGCCAGAACATAAAAGTGACTAATAGTCTGGAAGTATTCATTACTTGTTTAACTTTATTCTGAAAACCTTCATCTTCCTAAAAGTCTTTCAGTGACTACCCAGGGAGAGACTGAGAGCCAAGAAAATTTCCTGAAATGGAACCATTTATAACTGATGTGTTTCTGAATAATGGAGAAAACTTAAATTTAATTTTAAAAGTACTACAATACTAAACAGCTCTTATATTTGAAATAAATTATTCAACTAATTTTTTGTTCTCCTTTGGAGCCAGTTAGCAAATATCTTTTGTGTTGCAGTGAGATTGCAGCAAATGATTTCATAGGAACATTTATTTAGATTTTGTATTTTATTTTATTAGTTGATAATATCTGGGCCTTTATGATATAGAAACTAGTACAATAAATATTTGAATGAATAGATTTAGGAACCAGATAATTTGGAAGGATCATTTCAAACCTTGAATGAACTATGACATTTAAAACCAGCATCTTGGATCATCATGTAACATATTGTATAATACACTTTATAGTGAAATAGATTTTAAAATTTAATATCTTAAGCAAAATATTTTAGGAAGAATTTTTCTTTCTTTTAAAGAATAAGATAAATAGGTTTCTAGTTCCCCACATCCAAATATTTTTGTGTCCATTTTACCGTGTTGATAAAGGCAGAAGAGGGTTTTTAATTGTTGCTAATGCAGAATAAGAGTTGTTAACCTCTACGAACTACATAACCAAACTAAAGTCAGTTCAGAAGGATGTGGTATCTTATATAAATGTAGTATGTTACGCAGCATTACGAGTTCCTTATAATCTCTACAAATAGCTTTTAGAATTTACTAATTGATTTAAAAATAAAAAAAACCCAATGCATGTTAACAGAAATAACGTAAATAGCATTTTACAAACAATAATTTCTACTACTACTATTTTTTTTTTTTTGAGACAGAGTCTTGCTCTTGTTGCCCAGGCTGGAGTGCAGAGGCATGATCTCAGCTCACTGCAACCTCTGCCTCCCAGGTTCAAGCAATTCTCCTGCCTCAGCCTCCCGAGTAGCTGGGATTACAGGCGCCTGCCACCATGCTTGGCTAATTTTTGTATTTTTAGTAGAGACAGGGTTTCACCATGTTGGCCAGGCTGGTCTCGAACTCCTGACCTCAGGTGATCCACCCACCTTGGCCTCCCAAAGTGTTGGGATTACAGGCATGAGCCACCGTGCCCAGCCTGAAATGGCATCTCTTTCTCTGAAAATGCATGATGGTAAAGAATACGATGGCCACTAGTATAGTTTGGTGTCCCTGCCTTAATCCATGCAAGGCACTAACAGTTTTTCCACCACTATTTTTTTAAAATAGCAACTTTATTAAGATATAATTTACATACCATATACTTCACCCATTTAAAGTGCTAATTCATTGGTTTTTAGTACATTCACAGAGTTGTGCAACTATTATCATAATCAATTTTAGAGACACAAAAGGAAACCCTGTAGCTATAAGTAGTCACTACCCATTTTTCCTGAACCCTCCCCTCTTCCAGCCCCTAGGAATCATTTATCTACTTTCTGTCTCTATAGATTTGACCATTCTGGACATTTCATTTAAATGGAATCATACAATATATAATCTTTTATGATTGGATTTTTCACTTAGCATAATATTTTCAAGGTTCATCCATATGGTAGCATGAATCAATATTTCATTCTTTTTATGGTTGAATGATATTCTATTATATGGTTATATTACATTTATCAATTCATCAATGGATAGACATTAGGTTATTTCCATTTTTTGCCTGTTATGAACAACTCTGCTCTCAATATTTGTGTACATGTTTTTGTGTAAACATTTGTTTTCAATTCTCTTGAGTATATACCTACAAGTGGAATTGCTGGGTCATATGGTAACTCTCTGTTGAACTTTTTGAGGAACTTCTAGACTGTTTTCCAAAGTGGCTGCACCATATTACATTTCCACAAGCAACATATGAGGGTTCCAATTACTCTTCATCCTTGTCAACACTTGTTATTGTCTATTTTTTATTATATTCTTCCTACTGAATTTGAAGTGATATTTCAATTGTGGTTTTGATTTGTATTTTCCTGAAGACTAATGATTTTTTCATGTGCTCATTGGCTACTTATATATCTCCTTTGGAGAAATGTATTTTCAGATCCTTTGCCCATTTTTCAATTGAGTAGTTTTCTTTTTTTTTTTTAAGTTGTAAGAGTTCTTTATATATTCTGGATATGAGTCCCTTATCAGATATTTAACTTGCAAATATTGTCTTTCATTCTATGAGTTGTTTCTTCACTCTTATTTGTGTGAAGAAAAAGAAAGGGAGTATTGCCATCTTAACAATATTAAGCCCTTCAGTCTATGAACGTGAGATGTCTTTTCAATTACTTAGATCTTCTTTACTTTTTTTCAACAGTGGTTTGTAGTTTTCAGTATAAGTTCTACCAATCTTTTGATAACTTTATTCCTAAACTTTTATCCTCCAAAGTTTAATGTCCAATTTATCTAATTTTCCTTTTGTGGCTTCTCCTTTAGGTATCATTTTGAAGAAATTATTGCCTAACCCAAGGTCATAAGGATTTACATTAATGTTTTCTTCTAAGAGTTTTATAGTTTTAGCCTTTACATTTAGGTCTGTGATCCATTTTTTATTTTATTTTATTTTATTTTTATTTTGGCAAGCCTGTATTGACAACCTGCACTGAGGGATGCATTGATGCAGTCAATATCTGAAGATGAACTATTAAAAAATAAGTGTAAAACAGTGTCTTAGGTTAGGGTCCCTGAGAAATACACTCTAAGATGGAGTTTAGAATATAAGCAATTTGTTGGGGAACGCACTCCGATCAACCCCTGCGGGGACGTGAAGGAAAGCACTGAGCAGTGGAAGGAGTCGAGCTGTTAGTACAAAGTCTTCACAGGAGCTCTGGGGCTGGGATGGCAAAATGAGAATACTCTCACGTTGAAGGGGGCCTTTGTACCCTACCCTCTTCACAGACTAATCAAGGGATTTGTACTGCCCTGGGAAAAAGAGGTTCTTTCTGGACAAGGGTAATTTCCTTGAGGGATTTGGCTGAGACTCAGTACCTCACTCCTGAAGCAACGAACAGGACAACATGCACCTCACAATGGCAGTGTTAATTCTCAGTGGAGGAACTGTTGGGATACTATGGGGGAAAGAAAAGACAATTAGTATGTGGATATGCCTCTATGTCAGTGAAAACTTTCATAGAAGAGGTGATACTTGGACTGCCTTGCAATATGGAGGTGTATTTATCAGGTAGTATAGAGAAATAGTATTCCACAGATATACATAAGCAAAGCCTGGTGCTTTTTATTTATTTTTTTTGAGACAGAGTTTCCCTTGATCACCCAGGCTGCAGTGCAATGGCGTGTTCTCAACTCACTACAACCTCCACCTCCCGGGCTCAAGCAATTCTTGTGCCTCAGCCTCCCAAGTAGCTGAGATTACAGGCATGCACCACCATGGCCGGCTAATTTTTGTATTTTTAGTAGAGATGGGGTTTTGCTATGTTGGCCAGGCTGGCCTCAAACTCCTGGCCTCAAGTGATCTGCCCATCTTGGCCTCCTGAAGTGCTGGGATTACAGGCTGGAGCTACTGCACCTGACCCAAAGAAACATATGTCACTCACAGTGGCTTAGAGTGTACGATCCAGGAGGAGGATTGAAGAGGAGGATAGTGAGGTGGTGACAAAAGATGAAACTGCAGAAGTAGCAAGGTCTAGATTATGGAGAGGTAAATGGCATGCCCAGAAGTTAGTATTTTATTCTAACAGCAAGGCGGGCCTTTAAGCAAAGGAAGATCTTGTATGATCCATGTTTTATTTAATTTTTATATGTGGTGGGAGGAGTGGATCCAACTTCATTCTTTTACTTGTGGATATCCAGGTTTTCCAGCACCATTTGTTGAAGAATGTTTTTCCCCTATTGAATTCTCTTGGCACTCTTGTCAAAAATCAATTGATTGTAAATATAAGAGTTTATTTCTAGACTTTCAATTCTACTCCATTAATCTATATGTCTGTCCTTATGCCAGCAGTACTACATTGTCTTGATTACTTTGTAGGTTTGTTGTAAGTTTTGAAATCAGGAAGTATGAGTCATATGACTTTGTTCTTCCTCTTCTTTTTTTTTTTTTTTTTTTTTTTTTTTTTTTTTTTTTTTTTTTTTTTTGAGACAGAGTCTTGCTTTGTCACCCAGGCTAGAATGCAGTGGCGCGATCTCGGCTCACTGCAAACTCTGCCTCCCGGGTTCAAGCGATTCTCCTGCCTCAGCCTCCCAAGTAGCCGGGATTACAGGCGCCCGCCACCATGCCTGGCTAATTTTTGTATTTTTTAGTAGAGACAGGGTTTCACCATCTTGCCCAGGCTGGTCTCGAACTCCTGACCTCATGATCCACCCACCTTGGCCTCCCAAAGTGCAGGGATTACAGGTGTGAGCCACCGCGCCTGGCCCAACTTTGTTTTCCTTTATCAAGATTGGTTTTGGCTATTCTGTGCCCCTGAATTTCCATATGAATTTTAAGATCAGCCTGTATTTTGATAAGGTTTTGTTTAATCTGTAGATCAATTTAGGGAGTATTGCCATCTTAACAATATTAAGTCCTCCAGTCTATATTGTGGGATGTCTTTTTCGTTTACTTAGATCTTCGTTACTTTCTTTCAACACTATTTTGTAGTTTTCAGTATAAGTTCTACATGTCTTTTGTCAAATTTATTCCTAATGTTTTATTTTATTTTGATGCTATTGTAAATGGGATTGTTTCTTAAATTTTATTTTCAATAGTTCATTGCAAAATAGAATTAGAGCTAATTTTAATATTGACCTTGTATACTGCAAGCTTGCTAAACTTGTTTATTAGCTTTAGTACGGTCTTTTTGTGTGTGTGTGTGGATTCCTTAGACTTTGCTCTATGTAATATTATGTTATCTGCAAATAGCGATAGTTTTCTGGATGCCTTTCATTTCTTTTTATTGCATAAGTTCATAACTATAACATCTAGTAACAATGTGTTGAATAGAAGTGGTAAGAGCAGACATCATTGTCCTGTTGGTGGGAAAATATTCAGTCTTTTATCACTTAGTATAATGTTAGCTCTGGGTCTTTCCTATGTACCCTTTAATCTGGTTGAGGAAGTTTCTTTC
>NW_016823823.1:123244-136908 GCF_001698545.2 Rhinopithecus bieti
AAAAGCACAGCTGAGATTGTACATAATAAATTATCATGCTCCGTATTATTTTCATCTTTTTCTCATATCAGTAGTAATTTTATTTCCTATTAAATAACCATAGAGATAATTTCTTTCTTCTTAAAGTAGAGCACCATCTCTCAGATAACTTTAACATTTCTGAGACAATTCTGACCTTTTAATGAACTTTATGATAGTTCAGCAGTGTTATAAATAATGAACCTGAAACTCTAAAAAGTTATCAAAACTTCTTTCAAATTGTGGTATATAATTTATTCAAGTAGAGAAAGGTAACGCTAATCAATTTTTATATGTTATTAAAAGTTTCTACATCCTATTAGTAGGATTTATATTCTCTCTTTCCTAAGTATCTTTTGTCCTAACTTCCTCCATAGGTATGCACCTTTATTACTTGCCTGTAACCTGAGGAAATAAGAACATTTCTTCTAGACTGTGAGTCAATGAAAAGTGACTCCCCTATGGAAATAGGAATTGAATGCTGCAGTCTCATGTATGAACTCGGTATTTGGCCTAGATATTTTCCATTTCTCTGAAATGAGGAAAATGTTATGGCACCTCACTTCACATTTGCCCGATCAGCTGTTGTAACATGTATCTTCATAAACCCTGTTTACTGGTTTCACTCTATGGATTACCTGTAGAGCAGGAATAATTGAATTGACAAATAGAGTTATGATTTAGAACCTCTCTAGCCCAGCCTAACACAAGTAGATCACAAAACATCTTTATTCTAACACCGATGGTAGGAATATCAGGGATGTCAGTAGAGTTCCCAGGGGTAACTTTCACCTCAATAGGTCTCCAACTCCAACCAGAAGACAGGTTTTGCCATGGAAAACAGAGAGTGAAAACTCATGAATGAATGAGAAAAATTCATTCTCAAGAGACCTGCCTTAGCTAGCTAACACACATCATTAGCAATGCGATCTTAACGGAATTGTTAAACATCTGCAAGCTTCAATTTCCATGAATGTGGGTGGTGATAACAGGATTGTTGAGAAATTTTAATAAGATAATTAATATAAAGTACTTAACACAGTGCCCAGTTCATTGTAAGGGATTTTCATCAAGTTTTGTCAAAATAATTTCTCTCCTATGACCCACTTGGGTGTTGTAACAGGTCCGTTAAAGCTTTCTTTTACTATATCTGAAATTTTTGTCCTATATTCTTTAGATCAGTGCTTTTATTATTGATGGTTTGGGTTTGTGTCCCTACCCAAATCATGTTGAATTGTAATCCCCAGTGTTGGAGGAGGGACCTGGTGGCAGGTGATTGGATTATGGGGCAGATTTCCCCTTGTTTTCTCAAGAGAGTGAGTGAGTTCTCAGGAGATTTGGTTGTTTAAAGGTGTGTAGCATCTCCGTCCTTGTCTCTCTTCCTCCTGTTCTGGCCATGTAAGATGTGTCTGTTCACCCTTGCCTTCAGCATGGTTGAAAGTTTCCTGAGGCCTCTCCAGCCATGCTTCCTGTACAGCCTGTGGAACTGTGAGCCAATTAAACCTTTTCTTTTTATAAATTACCCAGTCTCAAGTATTTATAGCAGTGCGATAACAGACTAATACAACTATTTAAGATAGCTTTTATGGGTCCTCTTACTTTTACCTCTATGCCCCAGTTTTTTTCATTCCTTTCTTTTATGAGTGATTTTCAGGCTTTTTATCATTTTGGAAACCCTACTTGGATCCTATTCTCATTTATTTATTTCTTTTAAAATGTAGCACACAGAACTGGACCCCATACTTGAGAGATTATTTGTCCAGCCTAGCCTTCCTTTAATTCAGCTATTAGACTTTTATCAGTGTAGACAAAGATTACTGTAGAATTTTCTTTTCAGTGGCTATTTTATGACCTTGTGGCCAGATCAAAAGAACCATTTTTGAGATAAGAGACATATCTGAAATCATAGTTCTGAACACTGATTCAAGAATTGTTTTCTTCAGCTCTGAATATTTACATGCTGGTTTCATCAGTAATCTATTTGCTTAGAGGCTGATTTACTGGAAAAATGAAAACAGCATTTGTAATTATATATTAGACATTTTATTCTTATACTTATGTACCTAGATTTGATTGGTTAATTTATAAGCACCAACATTTTCCACATTTGTTGTTCAAATTTTATTTAGGTGGACTAGCTTATAGACCATTTACTTCAAATGGAATTGCGAAGCTAATCTTTATCTGAAGTTTAGCTGATGAAAGGCTTTCTTTGCCAAGCAAAACTAATGATACTCCCAAGTTAAATGAAAATGGCCTAACATGGAAACCAAGAGTGTGTTGCCTCCTCAGCACTGCTTTCTTTCTCTGCCCTCTGGGAGCAGGGGAGAGGGTTTATGGGGAAAGGCTGCAGGAGTCAGAGTAGCCAACCTATGGCTGACCTGAATGATATTGTTAAAGGTAAAATAAATTGCAGAAGAAAGAGAGAATCAGTTTTATTGGAATTTAGACACCATTACTTTTCCTTGGATGATTCAGAACACACTTTTAAAGGAGAAATGTAGAAGAATAGGAGGGAAGCACTAAGGATTGAGCCTCTTTTTTACCACACTTTAGATGATGTCAGAATTATTTTGTTACATTGTTTTAAGATGTGAATGCTTACTCACTCTAGTATATAGGACCATTATTTGCAAATATTTAAGGTTTTTTTTTTTGCTTCTGGAAAACCTCAGCTCCCTAGACTGCATTTTCTGTATCTCAATTTCCTTATTTGTAAAATGAGGACAGTAAGACTACATAGAATACTCCCTAACTTCCCAGTTACCCCATAAGGTAAGTCTTTTGTCTCTAAACTACTCTTAGGACCTCATATACTGATTTGTGTAAATTGTGGTTACTTGTGTATGTGTTTTTTGTTCCCTACTAGATTATAATCTCTTTGAGGTCAGAGGCTAGCTGAGTTTTCATCTTTTTTGATCTTCATAGTTCCTTGGGTTAAAAACTTCAGTGAAATCACAAGAAAGTAATCAGAAATATAATTGGGCAGGTGGAACAAATTTGTTAAATCTGTTTGGGAAAACAATAACTGGTTCTTAAATAATAAATCAGCCTCAGGTTCACTGTTCCATAATCAGGGTGGGAACAAGAGAGAGGGGAAAGTATATGTTTCTGAAGATATCTGAGAACAGAAGCCCTGCCTTTAATACGGTTGATTTCATTGGATAATGGAGGAATCTCTTCCTAGTTATGTCCAGAAAAATTGGTGAAGCTTGTCATTAGCTGTACTGTGATGCAGATATGACTTCAAAGAATCAGTTCACTTCATCTTGTTATGTTGTAGCAGAAAGCAGTATTTCACACTATCACAAAGCAAGGAATTTGGGTATAAGATTAAAGTCTACTATGTTCTGCATGGACAGGCATAATTTCTATTAAGTGTTGATCCTTAAGGCAAAGCTAAACAGATATAATTAGCATAGGATTTTTATTTGAAAATATTGATTTTCTACCCTCTTTCTCTAAAGCAGAGACTACAAGTGTCATAGAATCTCTGGGTTAGAATGGAGATAGAAGTCATCCAACTCAAGATCCCATCTCCTTTGTCAATCACTTCTGCAATATCTCCATCAAGTTCTTACCATCCCAGGCTTGAAATGTGTCAGCAATGGAGAATTTGTCCTCATGGGAGATAGCTAATGTCATTTGTAGGCTGATCTAGTTGTTACAAAAGTCTTCCTTATTTAATACTGCAATAATAAACTCTGCCATACCATAGTTATTCAGATGGGAGAAAGATCCCCACATCCCCCGACTAGTCTCCAATGCCCCAACTCCAGACTAAACATGCTTTCAACTGTTCCTTTGTTATTTTGTTGCACTTTCCACACTGTGTATTGTAGTCATAGTTTGTAGCTGTATTTTTACACATCCTCTGAATTGTGAGCTCCTTGAGGACACAAACCACATGTTATCTTTGAATGCTTCTGGTATATAATGCCTTTGAGTGAGAAAAACATGGCATTAAATCTCTGCATTATCTAGGCTACTCTTGTTTGGATGTTCTCTGAGTTATCCTTTATTAAACATATATTTACTGAATGCCTTTCTGTCAGTCAGACACTGTGCCAGTATTTAGGAATACAATAGTGAAAGAGAAAGATATAGTTTCTGACTTTGTGAAACTTAAAATGTGTGAGATACAAGGAAATGGGCAGTACAAAACAAGGTGATAGGCTGCACTAAAGGAAGGATATAGTACATGGTTTCCAACCAAGGCTTTTGGGATCAAAGAAGGCTTTTTCCCCCCCCTCCATTTTCTTGTTAAAATGGGGAAAATATTTTAGATGTGGTCTGACCAGCCCTGATGATCACAGTTTTGATCTGAGTATTTCTGGATATATATGTTATTGTAGGTTAAGGTAATATTTGCCTTTATAATGCTACTACATTATTGTTCATTCATTCAATAAATATTTATTGAGCACCTATCATCTCTTTAAATCTTTAGACAAATTAAAGTTAAAGATTATACTTTCAGGGATCATTTCCACAGTTTATTACTGGAGAAGTTTCTTTGAATGTGTAGAGCACTAAAAAACATATTATCTCCCGAGTGTAAAGCTGCCTCTTGGTGTTGGTTTACTTCAATTGCCATTTGCCATTAATGATTGTTCTTCTTTTCTTTTGGGAGAGTAAGCGACAGAGGACACAGTCTGGGTGGGGAAAAATATTAAATTTAGCAGTCTAATTGAGCAAAGAACTATTCATGAATTGAGCAACCCTCAAAACGAGAACAAAGGGAGGGGAGAGAAGGAGAAGATGACAGGGTTGGCAATCACTACTCTGCTTTCTCTGTTTAACCACCATGACTATGACAGCTCTTCCTCACACAGGACGAAATCAATCTGATCTCCAGAGAATAGTTTAGGTGAGTTAAGTGTGGACCTAATGACATACTATACTGGAAAATACTTTATAAATTAAGTGCTATATATATACTATAATTATAATAATAATATTTCCACCTAATTCCTCCCAGTAAAACTTCATTCTCTTCCATGTCACCCAGCTCTCTGACACAGTACCTCTGATCATACCCTTCTACCATATCACATCTTCTCACTTCCCCATTGTAAATAAGCTTCATGAAGATACAATCCAATTGATTCAGTTAACTTTGCCAGTTTTAGTTTTTAGATGCCACTTGTCCTTTTGGTCTTTCTGGAAGACTGAGGGTGATAAAGACAATGATAATGCCATTGTGTTCATGACACCTTATTCAATTGCTTTATAATTTGTCCAGTAAAATAGTACTTCTATTGCTGGAAATTTCTCCAGGAGTGCTCCATAAAGGAAATACATGTTTTAATATCCTTTTAGCTACTGTTATAGTATTGGCCTTCCTACATGGAAAGCTCCTATCCAATCAGAGAATATAGACTATTATGAGAACATACTCATATCCCATTTAAGATGGCAAATGAATGAAATTCCTCTGTAAATATTCAAATGGCCCATCAGAAAATAGAAGTGTACCACCTGAAGTTTTTATTGTCTTCCAAGGATTACGGGTTTGACAAAGCAAACATTGGTTATAAACCATTTTGGCAATTTTAAAATAATCCCCATACTAATATTTTTTCATAATTGGCATAATTTTTTTATACTCCTTGATGAGTTATGGAGTACAGAACTTTTAATAATGAAGGCTTTAAAGACTTGAGAAAGACCAGGTGACCATCTGTGCCCTCCATGAGTCCATGCTTAATACTGAATTTATATTCTTTTAAATATCAGATTTGTTTCTCCAATTCAGGTGTAGCACTGTTTATTAAATAGGGTAAAATAGGTATTCTGACCTCAATCAGTCTTAAGGAGTTCTTTTAAATTGTGTATCTTAACAATTTCAGTACTGGCTGACTTGGTGTGAAAATCTGCCAAAGCATTTCCTTAGTATTTAATAATTGTTGTTCTGCATTTGGGTTAGCAGTTTTATAAAACTAGTTTCTTCATTAGAGATCTGGAAATTCTCACCTACTCTAATGGTATGATATTAAAGTTATCCGAAATCTGTACTTGTCAGAGTCCTTTCCATGAATCTCCTTGAAGACAAAACACTTTAGGCTTATAGTTGCTCAGGAAAGTACCAGAGTAAACAACCATCTGTGAATAACAAGGCTTAAAATGGCCATGAATAAAGACCCGTTGAGAGTTCACTACAATGTTGATGCAATTGACAAGGAAATTCAGTTATTTTTGCTGCATACAACATTTTAAGATAACTAGATTTATGACTTATCATTATACCAGGACTACTAGTTTTCTATGAATTTTATACAATTGCTGAAACACGTATTAATAACACATCCATACAAATATAAGTCAAAGGGTTAGCTTTACTTATTATTTGATGACACTTTCCATATAATTTAATATATCAAGTAAGCCCAGTTAGTTTATATTTATCTTTTCATAAAGAGAGGTATGCTTTTGAGATGTTCCAAGGGCCTATCTGGAAAATCCCAAAGTTAGTTCAAAGTCAAGAAAGAGACTTAAATTAGAATTTGATTTTGTGAAGTTTGTCAAAAATATCAAAGGTTTCAGCCTGGCATGGTGGCTCATGCCTGTAATCAAAGCACTTTGGGTGGCCAAGGCAGGTGGACTGCTTGAACTCATGAGTTTGAGACCAGCCTGGGCAACATGGCAAAACCCTATCTCTACTAAAAATATAAAAATTAGCCAAATATGGCGGTGTGCCCCTGCAGTCCCAGCTACTTGGCAGGTTGAGGCAGGAGAATCGCTTGAACTTGGGAGGCGGAGGTAGCAGTGAGCTGAGATCGCACCACTGTAGAGAAAGAAAAAGAAAAAGGAAAGGAAGAAGGAAGGAAGATAAAGAAAGAAAAAAATATATATGGTTTGAAACACTTGATCAAAATATGATGATAAGTGACTGTGAAATAACAGTAATCATTTAAATAGAGTGATAGTTAAAAGACTTTAAAAGGCAAATATAGAAACATGGTTGTAGAAAATCCTTAACCTTTTAGAGGACTCAGTTTTCCTTCTTTCTTTTTTTTTTTAACGGAGTCTAGCACTATAGCCTGGGCTGGAGTGCAGTGGCACAATCTTGGCTCACTGCAACCTCCACCTCCCAGGTTCAAGCGATTCTCTTGACTCAGCCTGCTGAGTAGCTGGGATTACAAGTGCCTGCCACCACGCCCAGCTAATTTTTAGTAGAGACAGGGTTTCACTATGTTGGCCAGGCTGGTCTCAAGCACCTGACCTTGTGATCCACCTGCCTCCTGCCTCGGCCTCCCAAAGTGCTGGGATTACAGGCATAAGCAATTGCGCCCAGCCTCAGTTTTCTTAAGTAATCAAAAACCCAATATAGAACGTGAAGCACAAGGAATCATCTTGATAAAGCACAGAAACTTTGTTCCTAGGCCAGTTACCTACCAAAAAGGTAAAGAAAAAACTTTCAAAATTTCCTATTAAGAGCAGATCAAGGGTCGGGTGCAGTGGCTCACACCTGTAATCTCAGCACTTTGGGAGGCCAGCACTTTGGGAGGCCGAGGTGGGTGGATCACCTGAGGTCAGGAGTTTGAGACCAGCCTGACCAACATGGTGAAACCCCATCTCTAGTAAAAATAGTAAATTATCTGGGCGTGGTGGCACATGCCTGTCATCCCAGCTATGTGGGAGGCTGAGGCAGGAGAAATGCTTGAACCTGGGAGGCAGAGGTTGCAGTGAGCTAAGATCACACCATTGCACTCCAGCCTGGGCAATAAGAGCAAAACTCTGTCTCAAAAAAAACAAAAAAACAAAAAAAAAACAGATCAATATTCCAAGAAAGCCTTATTGTTTCAACACAAGGTACCAAATTCTAGTTTTGTATCAGTGTACATTTGGTAGTAAGGCTCAATTTTTAGAAAACTTGTGCATAATTCCCTTCTAATCTTAGCTTGATCACACATAAAATTACTTTCATAAGATTCATCTTCCACAAGCCTTCTATACTCTTTATATTTCTTATTTTTCCTATACCTTTTGGTTTCTCATTTTGGAACAATTAATCATTCTACTGTAGGATAAAAATTACCCTCTTCTTTTTTTCTTCCGTACCTCATAGCTTCACTTACTAAAAACATGTCTTACTTACTCACATACAATAGTTGTTTTCCTTTTATTTCTATTTTAAATTACCATATATTGATTAGGATTTTCACCTCTTAGTAACCTTACTTTCTAGTGAAAACCCAGGAAGTAAAACCATTTAAAACTCTCTGTTATATACAAACATTTTATGAATATGCATTTCATAATTTCTAGAATATGTGCTTCCTCATAGAATAATTTTTTCATGTTTACTAATAGACCCAAATAGCATACCTATACTGTTTGAAAGCAAGATGCCAAAATATGTATACTTTAAACTTATGTTTTGTAATTAATAGTTTGGTATTTTTAACTTACTTAGAAATGACCTAGACATTTCATGAATATGTATTACAGTAATTCCTCCTTTACTGCAGTTTCAGTTATCTGTGGTCAATTGCAGTTCAGAAATAGGTGAGTACAATACAATGAGATATTTTGAGAAAGGGAAAGTGAAAGGTTCTTACATTGGTTCGAACCCCAAGAGCACATACAACACGAGGCAGTGTGGACCAACACGCTGTTTAAATGAGCGCCTGGGTGCAGGCGGGCTGAGGCCTAACATGGCGTCAGCACCAAATGAGGACGGGGCAGGGGTTTTATAGTCTCCTGTAAACAGAAAGTGTCTCAGTCTGATGTAACTGCTACACGGTACCCTGACGGCCTCTCTCTCAGTCTTCAGGGGGTATGTGTCTTCTGGCCATCTGTCTTCCTGCTTCTGCTATCTTGCTGAGGCATGCTGCTGGTGCAAGTGGTCTTGCGTCTTGGGACTGGGCCTGAGAAGGGAGGAGTTATTCATTCCCTTAAGCTTTCAGTCCCCGGGGAGAATCTTTCATTCCCATCTATTTGGTTATAGAAAAGGGAAAAGGGATGACTTTCTCAATAACTACTTCAGGTGTGACATGGGGGGGTGGTGTGGGCACCTTGGAAACAAAGAAAACTTAATTTTGGGGTATTCTTGAGAGACGGGCTGGTATCCATCCTGTCGTTGCAGCAGGAGCATCATCTGGATTGTCTGGCGGTTAACTGTAGTTTCAACAAGACTTTTAATAGCTTTTATTATTAGTGGACTAATACAGGGGAGAAACAGGAGGAGCCCAATGATGAAGATTACTGTCCCTACTAGCGTTTTAAATCCTCCTAAATTAGAGAACCACCCTCCAGGTTTGTTGGGTCCCATCCCTTCCAGGATTGGACTGGTACATGGGCTACTTTTCTGATGTTTGAAGTAATTTCTAGAACTGCTTTTTTGTTATCGTCTATGTTAAGACAGCAATTAGAGATATTAAACTTACCACAGACCCCACCCTCTTCTGCTAATAAGTAGTCTAGTGGTAGCCTGTTTTGATAAATTGACTCACACATTTGGTTTTGTTGTTGCAGGAGTATTTCCAGGGCTGAGGAGGTTTGGTTAGTGATTATCTATAGAACTGCCTATAGTCTAATTATTCTATTTAGCATACATATGGGAGTGCGATAACCCCAGGAACCATCCTCAGCCCAAGTGGCAGGACTGTGATATTCGTTGCAGAGGCCATTTGTCCTTTTGCCATCTTTGGTTTCCTCCTGCCTTTAAGGACTGTTTTTCTTTGTTTAGGTTATTATATACAGGGACTCCGAGAGGGTTGCCCGCTGTTAATGTTTTGGAGGAAGGAGTATCCTTGGGGGGTGAGCTTGACCCTGGTGCGATGGGTCCAGTGGAGGAGTCCTTGGACACTCACTGCAGTTGGCATGCTGAGTATCACAGTGGTAGGGCCTGTCCACTTCGGTTGTAGCTTTTTGTGAGGGTTGGGTTGGCAGATAAACACATCTATGCCTGCAAGACAGTTATGTTGAGAGGACAAGGAGGTGTCGACAGGGAAAGGCATGGCCTCATTTGCTGCTTCACAAATAAAAGACAGTGTCTGGGTTAAGGAGAGGAGGTAATTCCCGAGTGGCTCAGAGTCTGGTAAGGGTGGAGGCCCTAAAAGAAAAGTTCAGCCATACATGATTTCAAAGGGACTATAAAAAGAAGGTGCTTTTGGTGTTGTGCAGAGTCTCATGAGGGTGAAAGGGAGATTTTTTGTCCACGACTGGCGGGTTTCTAGAGTTGGGCTTGGTGAGTTGGGCTTTAAGGACAGAGTTGACCTTTTCAACTTTGCCTGAAGATTGGGGCCTGTAGGGTGTGTCGAGAATCCATTTTATCCCCAAGGATGTAGAGACGCCTTGGCTAATTTGGCTGATAAAGTCAGGCCGTTATCAGATTGGATGGATATTGGGAGTCCAAAACGGGGAATTATATGCATTATGAGAGTTTGTGTGATGACATTTGCACCTTCTGAAGTTGTTGGGAAAGCTTCTACCCACCCGGAGAAAGTACAGACAAAGACTAGAAGAAAGCGGAGCCATTTATCGGGTGGCATGTGAGTGAAGTCTACTTGCCAATCTTGCCCGGGTGCCTGGCCCTGGGCTGGAAAAGGTGGGTAGGAAAAGGCAGCGGCTGGAGGGAGCCCTGGGGTGACACTAAGTGGCAGATAGAGCAGGACCGAGTGATTTTTCGAACACGACTGGAAAGGTGAGGACAAGTGAGAATAGGGCGGAGAAGTTGGAAGAGAGGTTTGTACCCGACATGGAAAGAGTTGTGGAGACTTTAGAGGATAGGAATTGTTTAAGAGTGAGGAAGAATGAAGCACCCTCCCTTGATATACCATGGTCCTTGTTTTTGAAGGTTTTGGGCTTCGTAGTCCTCCTTTTCTTCTGAGGAGTAAAGAGGAGAGAACAAGGACAGGGACAGAGCATGGCTGGGTTTAGATAGGAGCTGGTTAGCATGGTGATGTGGGGAGTTTCTATGAATAGAGCATACAGTTGCAGGAGCCATGGGGCAGGGATGAGACTTAGTACACTGTGGTGAGCTACCATGTCTTTGATGTTATGGGTTGAATAAACTGTTAGGTTGGCATGGAGAGATAGTTTTATGCTTTTAAGAGTAAGGACAGCAGCTGCCACTAATGCTTGGAGGCAGGCAGGTCATCCGAGAACTGTGGCTTCAAGCTGTTTAGAGAGGTAGGCAACAACCTGGAGGGTGGGTCCCTTAGACTGGGTTAGAACACCTAGTGCAACTCCATGCCATTCATTGGTATCGAGGGAGAAAGGTTTGATGAGGTCTGGGAAAGTGAGGATGGGGGCTGAGATGAGAGCCTTATGGAGTAGACGGAAAGGTTGGGTAATAGGTTGTGCAGGGTTTAAAGGCTCATGGAGAGGGCCTTTAGCAGCTTGGTATGACAGTTTGGCAAGTAGAGTGAAGGAGGGAACCCAGAGCCTAAAATATCCTGCTAGTCCTAGAAAAGAGATAATTTCTTGCTTAGTTTGCGGAGGCAGGAGGAACTGGAGGAGGGATATGTGGTCGGTTGTGAGCCCTCGGGTTCGTGGGGTAAGAGCTAGGCCTAGATAGGTGACTGAGGGGGTGCATATTTGGGCTTTCTTAGGGGAGATCTGATACCCCTGTTCTGCCAAGAAGTTTCAAAGAGAGATAGTATGGGTGTTGCAGTCTCTTTGAGAGGGGCTACACAGGAACAGATCATTAACACATTGAAGGAGAGTGGACAGTTTTAGAGGTAAGGTACAGAGGTCGTGAGCAAGGGCCTGCCCAAAAAGGTAGGGGCTGTTTCTGAAACCTTGAGGTAGTACGCACCATGTGAGTTGGTGTGAAAGGTGAGTGTCGGGGTCTTCCCACATAAAGGCAAAGGGATCTTGAGAATCAGGGTGTAAAGGAATTGTGAAAAAAGCATCCTTTAGGTTTAGAACAGAAAAACGGGTGGTATTGGAGGGAATTGCAGAAAGTGAAGTATATGGGTTAGGAACTACTGGACATACTGGGAGTACAGCTTGGTTAATGAACCTGAGGTCCTGGACTAAGTGATAAGTTCCATCTGGTTTTTTGACAGATAGAATTGGTGTGTTAAAAGGGGAGTCTGTTGGGTGTAGTAGGTGACTGGCGAGGAAGTGAGAAATTATAGGCTTTAGGCCTATGAGAGCTGCTTGGGGGATGGGATACCGCTTCTGTGATAGGAACTAGGTGGGCTCTTTAAGGGTAATGCGGACAGGGATGTGGTGTTTTGCGACTGAGGAAAGAGGTGTGGAAGTATCCCAAACGGCGGGGTTAACTATGGATGGGGGTTAAGGAAAGGTTGCATGTTTTAAGGTGGGAGGTTGGAGGAGTAGAAGAAAGTTAGAAAGTTACAGGGGTCTGGGTTGATGCGTTGGGTACTATGGGGAACGTGGAAGTGGAGAGTAGTGTGGAGTTTTGAAAGGATGTCTCTGCCTAGGAGCGGAGTTGGGTATGAGGGCAGGACTAAGAAAAGTGAGTGAAGGAAAAGGTGTGCAGGGAGCAGAAAAGTGGAGGGGTGGCTCAGGGTTTGGAGACTTATCCATCAATTCCCATAACAGAGACTTGGGAGGACTAGGTGGGTCCTGAAAAAGTAGGTAAAGCAGAGTAGGTTGCCCCAGTATTAATTTTAAAAAAGCATACTGGCTTACCTGTCACCATCATGGTTACACTTGGCTCAGATGAAGAGATGGTAGTTGCTAGGCCGTCTGTTCCAGGGCACCGTCAGTCTTCAGCGGCAAGGCCGATAAGATCTGAGTAGGAGGTTTTGGCTGGCTCAGGAAGGAATGGGGGCGGTCCTTGTCAGGGCCACTCACAGTCCGACTTCCAGTGGGGTCCTCCACAGAGGGGGCACAGCCTGGTGGGCTTACCTGGGTTTGGGCATTGTCTGGACCAGCGGCCTTCATTGCCACACTTGAAACAGGCACCAGGTGGAGGTGGATTGCTAGAAGGATTGTGTGGAGCTGCGGCCCCTGGGCCTGCAGGGCCCCGATGGTGGAGGCAAGCATTTAAAACTTCCTGTTTTTGCCTTTTACTTTCCTCATCACGATTGTTAAAGACTTTGAAGGCAAAATTAAGAAGGTCTTGTTGTGGGATTTGAGGGTCATAGTCAAGCTTCTGAAGCTCACGCCGGATATTGGGGTGGATTGGGAGATGAACTGAAGGTTTAAAATAGTGGTCCCTTCTAGGCTGGCTGGGTCTAGGTTGGTATACTTTCTCATGACTTCAGTTAAACTAGAGAGAAAAAGGTCTGGGTTTTCATCAGGACCCTGGGTGATTTCTGAAAGTTTTTCATAGTTGACTGCTTTATGGACACCCTTTTTGAGTCCTGCAAGGAGACACACAATCATGTGGTCTTGATGGCGGTGTCCAGGGGCCCCGTCTTGATAATCCCAGTGGGGGTCCTGGTTGGGGACTGCCTCTGTGCCAGTCGGCTGGGCAGGAGCTTGGTGATCAATTGTATCAGCATACACCTGAGCTAGGGTCCAGATAAGGTCCCAGTCTTCTGGGGTGAGGGTGGAAGAGAGGATAATGTAGCGGTCATGCCAAGTTAGTTTATAAGACTGGGTGAGGTACTGAAACTCTAATATAAGAGGTAGGGTCTTCTGGAAATGAACTGAGTCTTTTGTTAATTTGAGAGAGATCAGTGAGGGAGAAGGGAACATGAACTCTAACATGCCTTCAG
>NW_016823823.1:137464-140721 GCF_001698545.2 Rhinopithecus bieti
TTTTTAATGAGGCAACCTAGAGGGCTGCGTTTGGAATGGAAGACTGGGAATTTCCCATAACGTAGGATAGGCTCCGGAGAACAGGGAAAGGGAGACCGTCTTGGATGGCCAGAGGGAGATGATAAAAGGATCATTTGTCATCGCTGCCTTTTTCGTTCCTGGAACAAGATCAAATGGCTTAGAAGCATCCCCCTAAGACCAGATGATCAGTGAGTGCCCGGCACACGCCGGAAGCTTCTTGGACCAACGTTGGATTTTCGGACCGGAGAAACCAAGAGAGGTGGTGCAGATTTTTCCCTGTTAACCGGGCTCCCGGGAAACTTTACCGGTAGGTGAGATCAGTGACTGATGTGCATGCACAGAGAGGCGACTGGAAGCTGAGGAGCTTCCTTTGTCCGGCTGCTGTGGCCTGCTCTCCGGGGTGGAGGCGTAGGTCCATGGGGGACGTAGACCGGAGCCCCTCCCGGTTTTCGGCACCAGATGAAAGGTTCTTGTGTCGGTTCCAATCCTGAGAGTGTGCCAATAGACAACATGAGGTGGTGTGGAGCAATACGCTGTTTTAATGAGTGCCTAGGTGCAGGCGGGCTGAGGCCTAAAATGGTGTCAGCACCAAATGAGGATGGGGCAGGGGTTTTATAGTCTCTTACCTGTAAACAGAAAGTGTGTCAGTCTTGTGTAACTGCTACACGGTACCCTAATGGCCTCTCTCTAGGTTTTCAGAGGGTACGTGTCTTCCGGCCAGCCCTCTTCCTGCTTCTGCTATCTTGCTGAGGCATGCTGTTGGCGCAAGTGATCTTGCGTCTTGGGACTGGGCCTGAGAAGGGAGGAGTTATTCATTCCCTTAAGATTTCAGGCCCTGGGGAGAATCTTTCAGAGAGAAAGACCGTATCTATATTACTTTTATTGTAATATGTTGTTGTAATTTTGGTATTTTATTATTAGTTTTTGTTAATCTCTTCCTGTGCCTAATTTATAAGCTAAATCTTATCATAGGTATGTATGTATAGATAACAATATAGTATATATAGAGTTTGGTACTATCTTTGGTTTCAGGCGTTGATGAAAAGAGTTGAACTCTGTAAAACATTTGAAGAGATTTATTCTGAGCCAAATATGAATGACCAATGGCCTGTGACACAGCCCCAGTAAATCCTGAGAACATGTGCTACAGCTTGGTTTTACACATATTAGGGAGACATAAGACAACAATCAGTTCATGTAATATGTCTATTGATTTGGTCTGGAAAGGCAGGGCAACTGTATGCTGGGGCTTCCAGGTCATAGGCAGATTCAAAGATTTTCTGATTGGTAATTGGTTGAAACAGTTATTATCTAGAGACCTGGAATCAATAGAAAGAATGTCGGGGTTAAGATAAGAGGTTGTGGAGACCGGATCATGCAGACAAAGCCTCCAGGTAGCAGAAGTAACAGGCTTCAGAGAGAATAAATTGTAAATATTTCTTAACAGACCTAAAGGGTCTGTTCTATCAGTTTTAAGGTCTCTGTTTTGATGTTAATGCCAGTCAGCTGTGCCTGAATTTCAAAAGTGAGGAGGGTATAATGAAGAATGTTCCATTATCAACTGAACTAGTTTTCAGGATAACTTCGGAATGCCCTTGCCCGTAGGCGAGGAGTAGGGGGAGTGGGTGGGAGGGTCCATCAGTGCATCCACTGGGTGTCTTGGAATTTACCTCCCAAGTATAAGGTGGGGACTAGAGTACTTAATATAACATAGAATGACTTTAAGATTTTAAGTTACTGAANTACTTTCCTCATCACGATTGTTAAAGACTTTGAAGGCAAAATTAAGAAGGTCTTGTTGTGGGATTTGAGGGTCATAGTCAAGCTTCTGAAGCTCACGCCGGATATTGGGGTGGATTGGGAGATGAACTGAAGGTTTAAAATAGTGGTCCCTTCTAGGCTGGCTGGGTCTAGGTTGGTATACTTTCTCATGACTTCAGTTAAACTAGAGAGAAAAGGTCTGGGTTTTCATCAGGACCCTGGGTGATTTCTGAAAGTTTTCATAGTTGACTGCTTTATGGACACCCTTTTGAGTCCTGCAAGGAGACACACAATCATGTGGTCTTGATGGCGGTGTCCAGGGGCCCCGTCTTGATAATCCCAGTGGGGTCCTGGTTGGGGACTGCCTCTGTGCCAGTCGGCTGGGCAGGAGCTTGGTGATCAATTGTATCAGCATACACCTGAGCTAGGGTCCAGATAAGGTCCCAGTCTTCTGGGGTGAGGGTGGAAGAGAGGATAATGTAGCGGTCATGCCAAGTTAGTTTATAAGACTGGGTGAGGTACTGAAACTCTAATATAAGAGGTAGGGTCTTCTGGAAATGAACTGAGTCTTTTGTTAATTTGAGAGAGATCAGTGAGGGAGAAGGGAACATGAACTCTAACATGCCTTCAGTTCCTGCTACTTCCCGAAGGCAGCACTCTAGCACAGGCACTGAAGTAAGGGTGGGGCATGGGCCAAAGATGGTGCCTGAGCGAGTATGGGTGGGAGAGAAGGAAGAAGCCGGAAGTGGTTCCTGCTGAGGGTTTGAAAGGGGAAGGGGTGTTGAGTTGATAGGCAGTGGAGGATAGATAGGGGTGTAAGGTGGCAGGATGGGTTTACAGGCCTCAGGAGAGGGCGGTGGGAGAAGAGAATGGGTACAGACAATACTAGAATTGTCCTGAGGAGAGGACGGTGTAGGAAAAGAAGTGGGAAGATGGCAGCTGGGAAGATGGTGGCTGAGAGGATGGCGGCTGGGAAGATGGCGGCTGAGAGGATGGCAAATGGGAAGATGGCGGCTGAGAAGATGATGACTGGGAAGATGGTGGCTGAGAAGATAAAGAAGAGGCTTGGGGGGGTTAAAGATGGTTGAGAGAGAGGTAGGGGCTGGGAGGGGTGGACAGCAGTCTGCTGGATCCAACAAGGAAAAAGAGGTAAGGTCAGGAGGAGAAAGGCAATCAGGGCCGCGAGAATGGAGGAGAAGGATTTGAACAGGTGAGCAAGAATTGCAGAGGTCGGGTTGTGATCTGAGTGCAAAAAGGCCTGAACATAAGGAATTTCTCCCCATTTTTCCAGCTGTCAGAAATAATTGCTTAAGTCAGTTAAAATTGTAAAGTTGAATGTTCCCTTTGCGGGCCATTTGGACCTGTTATCTAATTCGTACTGTAGCCAGACTGAATTGCAAAAAAGACAAGGTATTTAGGGCAGATATCTTGTCTGGGGCCTAAGGTTTGCAATTTTTTTTTTTTTTTTTTTTTTT
>NW_016823823.1:140930-147300 GCF_001698545.2 Rhinopithecus bieti
TTAACTAGGTGGTGATTACAAAGGTGTTTGCCTTACAAAAATTCACTTAGCTAAACATTGATTTTATGATGTTTTCTGTATCTGTATTGATAGGAAGGTAGAAAAAAACTTTTCATTAACCATGCTATCTGCTAAATTTGCTCTTTAAGGAAAAACCTAAAAAATGCTAAGCCATGTATAGTTGACTTTTTATTTTTAGAGATGGAGTCTCACTGTGTTGCCCAGGCCGAACTCAAACTCCTGGGATTAAGGGTTTCTCCTGAATAGAGGGGACTACAGGCATGTCTGGCATGGTTTTGACATATTAGTTCACCGTCCTTTCAAAATAATACTTAGGTACCAGTGAACACCTACACTGACAGGCCTTGTAATATCATTAAAACTTGAGCTTTTATGTTGTCTGTGGCACAGGCTCTCTTCTTTCTAGTTCTTCAGAGAACTCCAAATTCAGTATTTCACTTGGAACATCCAGTTGCCGTAGAAATTACCATGTAGGTTACAAGTTCATTTTTGTAACCATTCAAAAGGAAAAACTAAGAATGACAGGAAGGCATCCTTCCTTTGGAAAAAATCCTTTGCAGAGTCCCAATTTGAGAAAAATTACATTTTGCTTTAAAGGTGAGAGGTGAACAGATGCATTGGTAATGCTGAAATATTTGACTCCTTCCCCCACAGGGGAAAACTCCTGCAGAGCATCTTATAGGAAAAATTATTTTAAGAGTAATATAGGTGATGGCAAATCAACACTGGGTTGGTTGTAATGTTCTAACCAACATAGTTTAATTCTGAGTTATTCAATCATAACTAAATGCATTCAAGACATAGAATACATTTAAAATTCATCTTAAAGGAAATTTCACAATGGCTTTTACATTCATGTAATCCAGATGAGAAATGAAGAGGTGGGGGGAAGCAATAAAGTTGAAAGACCCAAATTGATTCCAGAAGGACTTGCCAAGTTTCTATAATGCCTCATTAGCTGCTTAGGTGGGAAGGAGACTTGGAAAGAGCAAGAACTCTTTTCTAGGTTCTCAGGTTAGGAAGCGAGATTTTGACATGGCCAATTTGATCTTGTATGTCCATTCATGTCTTTTACCTTATCATGGACAGAGTGACCCCTCAGAAGCACAGGATGCAAGGACAACACACAATTCAGTGGCCGCTCCTTCTGCATACATCATTGAGCTCTGCCAACCACCCAGGGTCTGAACACACACACACATAAATAATTATATGTGTGTGTGTTATATGTATTAAGCTCTGTTTTCTTTCTCCATAGCACTGCATATGTAAAGATCAGCAACCCTGAGTTGAAATAAACTGTCATGATCTGTTTGACATTGTGAGATCACCACTCACCAAAAAGTAAGCTTTTTGAAATGTTAAAATTGAAGCGACAGCACGAGCACAAAGAAACAAGGACCAGAAGGTGTTTAGAATAATGAAAAATTGGGAACAATTCAATAGGAAAACAGGAAAATGGTTAAATATGATATGTCTGGAGTATGGAATACGATGCAGCAGTTAGAAACAGTAAAATAGATCAGTATGTACCGACATGAAGAAAATAGGCTTACACATACCTTATGTAAAGGAGGTGAGGAAAAGGAACTTTGGTCTTTTCTGTATTATTCGAATTTGAATATCAAAATTGGATTCATATATTACTTATATAATTAAAAAATTTAAGTTAGTCAAACTTAGAACTCTTTGAAATCTACTTTTTGAAAGTTAATTGATGCCACCTGGGAGCAAACATGCCAATGTGATTGAAGTTTCAGTGGTAACCTGAATCCTCAGTCTCGTTGCACATTTACTCTGAAGACATTCTCAGAAGAGAATTTGAGAGGAAATCCACCCAGCAAGTCCCCTCCTGTGTGTCTGTCTGGGATGCTCTAGAGCTGAGATGCCATTCCCTCAGTCCATTGTGTTAGTTATTGCAATGTTTTAGGGTTCAGTCTCAGCCCTATTCCTGCCAACTGTTAGCTTAAGGCCCTTGGGCAAAGGAGATGAAATTGTTCAGGGCCAACAGATCTCAGAGTTTCTTGCAACCTTAAAAGGAGATGATCCCAACATTTCTTTTTTTTTTTTTTAGACGGAGTCTCGCTCTGTCACCCAGGCTGGAGTGCTGTGGCCGGATCTCAGCTCACTGCAAGCTCCGCCTCCCGGGTTCACGCCATTCTCCTGTCTCAGCCTCCCGGGTAGCTGGGACTACAGGCGCCGCCACGTCGCCCGGCTAGTTTTTTGTAGTTTTTAGTAGAGTTGGGGTTTCACCGTGTTAGCCAGGATGGTCTCGATCTCCTGACCTCGTGATCCGCCCGTCTCGGCCTCCCAAAGTGCTGGGATTACAGGCTTGAGCCACCGCGCCCGGCCTGTTCTTGACAATTCTTGAATTGCTCATTAAACAAAACTGGCCGTTGTAGGAGTTCAGGAAATACCACCCTAAAATATGTATATTGGTATGTATATTTTTGTTATGTTGATGACTTTGAACTGAAGCACTTGAAAAACAGCAAAATAGGCCAGGCGCGGTGACTCACGCCTGTAATCCCAGCACTTTGGGAGGCTGAGGTGGGCTGATCACCTGAGGCCAGGAGTTCAAGACCAGCCTGGCCAACATGGTGAAACCCCGTCTCTACTAAAAAAAAAAAAATACAAAATTAGCCGGATGTCGTGGTGGGCACCTGTAATCCCAGCTACTCAGGAGGCTGAGGCAGGAGGATGGCTTGAACCCGGGAGGTGGAGGTTGCAGTGATCTGAGATCACACCATTGCACTCCAGCCTGGGCTACAAGAGTGAAACTCCATCTCAAAACAAAAAACAAGAAAAAAAAAAAGGAAAAAAGAAAACAGCAAAATACAGAGGCTTTCTGAGTTCCCCTTCCATCTGCCTAAAGACTACAAAATGAACTCAATTGTCCTCAGTCCTCTGAAGATTAACTGTTATCACAAGAGAGAAGGCCAGAAGTCCATTGCAACCAAACAAACCTTGTCACAACATCATCTATTCTTCTAAGGGCCTATTCATCTTTCCCCAACACCATTTACTCTGAAGATACCTATTTTCTTTGACCTCTGACCATTTTACTCACTGTAGCAGTAGGGATTGAGTCAAGGGACCTTTGTCCTTTTTTAAAACGACCTGCCTGCTTATTGCGCTAAGCAATTTTTAGTTAGGCTGCTCATTATATTTGTCTTTGGGCTTTTAAAATTTCTCCAAACTGAGGTAAATAGAATGGACTGGTTTGGGTCCCTGAAATGTTGGGGAAGCAACAGGGAGTCCCTGTGGTCCATCCATCCTTTGTTAGGTTCAACTTTTGTTTTAACCCCAATACTGTCCATTTTAGTCATCTCATTTTTAAGAACCATCTAAAATTTTCTATGCCAAATTTGCATTTCTAAAGTGGTGGTTCTTAGGTAAAAGAAGGTAGAAAATTTATGTCTGAAAGGTACGGAGCTTAGATTTCAGCACTAATTGTCATTTGCTCAAACTGAGAAAGGAAGGTATAGATAAAGGCCCAGTTAAGACAAGATGGTCAAGAAAATCACCTTAAACAAAGGTAAGGCTTGTTATGTAAATTTAAGTCAATGCTTTCTCCATTGTAAGAGCTTCTAGTAAGAGTCCTGCCTCTCTTCCAGGTGCAGAGACAGAGACAGCCTTATAAATGGAGATTTCCTGTATAGATGTAAATTTATTTTATAAAACGTGTCAAAATAACTAAAATAGGCAGATTCCCAGCCCAAGTTTTAAATTAGATTACTGAGTTCAGAGTGGTTCCCATTAATGAATAGGGCAGACAAAGCATCTTCTATGCCAGCCTAGGATACATTTCACTATTGTTCTGAGATTAAGATTTTGACGAAGGCACAAAGTGGTTAAAGAAACAGGCCACCTTTATCTGAGGGCTGAACTTCTCTAAACAAATTTTTTATCCTGAGATGGGAAAATAAGCAAAAAGGTTGATAAATTTAGGTACTATCGATGAAAAGAGTCAAACTCTGTAAAATATTTTTGAAGAGATTTATTCTGATCCAAATATGAGTGACCATGGCCCACAACACAGCCCTCAGGAGATCCTCAGAATGTGTGCCCAAGGTGTTTGGGGTGCAGCTTGGTTTTATATATTTTAGGGAGATGTGAAACTTCAATCAAACACATTTAAGAAATACATTGGTTCAGTCCAAAAGGCAGGACAACTCGAAGAAGGGTGGGGGTGGGGATGCTTCAGGTTGTATGCAGATTTACAATTTTTCTAATTGGCAATTGGTTGAAAGAGTTATCAATAGAAAGGAATGTCTATGTTGAGATAAGAGGTTGTGGAGACCAAGGTTTTATCATGCAAATGAAGCCTTCAGGTAGCAGGCTTCAGAGAGAATAGATTATAAATGTTTCTTATCACACTATGTTGATATTAATGCTGAAGAGGCCTAATGAGGCATGTCTGACTCCCACTTCCTGTTATTGCCTGAACCAGTCTCTCAGGTTAAATTTTAAAGTACCCTGGCCTAGGAGGAAGTCCATTCAGGTGGTTGGGGATATCTTAGAATTTTAGTTTTGGTTTACAGTAGGCAGAGGAGGATAAAGAGAAAGATGGAGAGAAAGATAAAGAATAGTCAGAATCATCAGTCAACATAAAATATTTTCTCTCTCCAAACATCATGCTGACAAGAAAGAGGTAGACAGAGTTGGCAGAACATATGGTCAGCAGGGTTTTGAGAAGAGAGGTTTCAGTCAACTGAGAGGTTCCTAAGGGAGAAGCAAGAGTAAGTACAGAAAACAGAAAGAACTGATTCTTACAAATATTTTTCTGAAAATGGTCCAAGTGGTATTCAACAGGTTTGGACACAGGAATCTTTTAGACGTAATTTGAAACCTCCACCATGGAAATATTCTTTATTTCTCTCTGAGAGATTGGTTAATTATCATCCAAGGAGTGAAGCCTTTGAGGACTTCTTCTAGTGAGGAAATAGTGCAGGACAAAGTGAGTGAGTTCATCAGATGTCTTATGTAAAAACTGACAATTTATTTTCCAATTCTCTGGCTGTTTACGATAAAGGTAGACATCTCAGAGCACAAGGTACTTTAGTTTGGGACTCCTTGTTTTTGGTTTAAAATTTATACCACAAGGTCCTCTTGGTCCCTGTAGATGTTGTAACTGTAAAGACACCCAACTGTTTGCCTTTTGTAAGGAGTTTTCCCACCGTGTAACTCTAAGTTACTCTACATTCACCCATTTCTCTAGAAAAGCACAGGTTCTATATCCATAGTTCTTATACATGAAATTTGCTAGAGTTCCACATGGAGGAGTTCTAGACTTTTTGGATCTAGATATTATATGATTTCCTATCATATTCTAGTAACCTTACCTACCTATTGAACCTAGTCCAGTTTCTGTCTGATGCAGGCAGACACCTGTGGCACCACCATACAGTACCCATTCCTGTTTCTATTGTGATTTCTGAACCCATTGTGGATTAAAAAAAAAATGCTAAAATAAATTCGAGAGCTCAAGCAACAAATTTGTGGAGCCTAGAATCTGAAAGAGAAATCACCCATGACCCCATTTGCTCTAACAGATCAGTGGGCATAATGGGCTCTGTTGGGTACCTTTACTTAGTCACTCAGTGACTGCAGTGGGGATCACTGCAGTTCTACTTTGGATCCGACTTCTGATGCCAATCTGTTAAAAGAAAAACTTTAGACAAACTGAATTTAACGGAGTTTAATTGAGCAAAGAATGATTCACAAATTGGGCAGCCCTCAAAACCAGAACAGGTTAACAGAACTCTTGCCTGCAGCATTTATGGACGAAAAACTGAGTGCCCTAAGAGAGACAGCTTGATTGGTTACAGCTCTGCTTTTGCCTTATTTGAGCATGGTGTAATCAGTTAGCTACCTGCAGTTGACTGAAGTTTGGCTGCTGTGATTGGTGGACACTCAGCTATTTGTTACAAAAGTATACTGCGACCTTGGGCTTTGAGTTAGTTTTTATGTATGTAGGTTTTAGTTCATCTGTTCATTAGGTAAGAACTCAAGTATGGCAGCCTCACACATGTATGAGAAGCTGTGCTAGGAACTGGGGCTATAACAGTGATTAGAGGTAGATTTACTATAAAGTGAATGAAGCTTAAATTCCAAGGCCCTTTACTTGTAGGGACATCTTCTAAGGCCCTATAACTAATGTTGTATTTGTAATTTTGTATTATTGTTCTTGAAGAAAATTCTGCAACTCGTATATATTTTAAGTCCAACAAAACCTGTATCTGGCTAGGAAGAAAACAATGTTCCTGTTACCTGCTCCCATTTTGATGGGAGCTAGGGTGGGGGCAGACAAAAAATATAAAAAAATAGATCTATAATATATCAATAT
>NW_016823823.1:147660-168584 GCF_001698545.2 Rhinopithecus bieti
TATAATATATATAATATATCAAATATAATAGATCATATATATAAATACAGGAGAAACTTAGATAAAAAGTGAGGGGTGGGAGTTGCTGTCTCACTTATGTGGTCAAGAAATGCCTCTGTGATAAAGCAAGACCTGGAAGAAATGAAGGATAACATCATGCAGATAATTGGGAGAAGAATCAACTGGACACAGAAAATAGCATGTGCAAAGGTCCTGAGTCTAGAATGTGTTCTTGGTGTGTTTGAGGAATGGCAAAGTTGTCAGTATAGCAGAAACAGTAAGAAATGAAGTCTGAGATTATGATGGTTCACTGGGCTTTTCCATCAACTTAAAACTCTTTCACAGATGCTGCCGTGTTTATTTAATTGTAAGTCTGGACCTTTGTGAAAGGCTTTTTGTTTATGTTAGATTTCACTGTCTATATAACAGCCAGTATAGTCTGTTAATTCCTAATTCTGACCATTCAAATATCAGCTACCCTTGTGTGCTTCAGACCATCTGCAGATTCAGTCAACTATATGCTTTCTGTTTGGTTTTCAAACCATCAGTGGAAATCTTGAAGGATATGTGGCCTTTTAGCATTTGGCTAGGGACCATTGATTGACATTTAATCTTTCAATCAGTCTTGAGTATGGTCTTTGAAATGTTTACAAGTTCTCTCAGCTCTAATGTGGCACATCAATTTTGACTCTATAAAGCTATTGTGAGACACCGTCAAATACTTTCCTAAACTCAGGATATAAAAACAGTTATAGTACTCACCTGATAACATTTATATCAAAAGTAAAGGAAGGAAGAAAGGGAGGGGACGGTGAATGAGTTTTTTTCTCAATGAACCCATACTAGCTCCTACTGTTCACTGATTTCTCTTTTCTTTAAACTGTCTTCAGCATCTTTTTTTTCTTTCTTTCTTTTTAAATAGGGGGTCTCACTATGATGCTCAGGCTGGCCTTGAAGTTTTGGACTCTAGAGATCCTCTCACCTCAACCTCCAGAGTAACTGGGACTACAGGCATGGGCCATCACTCCTGTCTGTGTCCCCAACATTTTAAACTGATGTTGTTATTGAGAAAATTGTAGATTCACATGCAATTTTAAGAAATAATACAGGGAGCTCCTTTGTACACTCTAGTTTCCACTAATGATAACAGTTTACAAAACTATAGTATAATATCATGACCAGGAATTGACATTGATACAATCTACCCATCTTATTCATATTTCTCCAGATTTACTTGTACATATATATATGTATATGTATATATTTAGTTTTATACAATCTTATCTGTGTAGCCTTGTAGATACCTACTGCCACAGTTGAGATACAGAACAGTTCCAACATCAAAAGGATCCCTTGTTTGGTCCTTTTATAAACATATCCACTGCCTCCCTGTATACTCTCCCTTTACCCTATCTCTAACCCCTGACAACCACTAATCTCCTGTTTCTACAGTTTTGTCGTTTCTAAAATATCATATAAATGGAATCATATGGTATGTACACTGTTGGGATTTACTTTTTTTCACTCAGCATAGTCCCCTTGGAATCCATCCAAATTGTTGTGTGTATTAATAGTTTGTTCCTTTTTATTGCTGAGTAATGTTTCATTGTGTGGATGAACTGTAGTTTGTTTAACCAGTCGCCTGTTGAAGGACATCAAGGCTTATTCCAGTTTTTGGCAATTACAAAGAAAGCTGCCATGAACATTTGTGTATAGGTTTTGTTTGAACATAAGTTTTGGTTTTCTGGGATAAATGCCCAATAATCCAGTTGCTGGGTCATATGATAGTTGCATGTTTAGTTTTTTTTTCCAAGAAACTGCCAAACTATTTACCATAATTTATAATTTTACTTTATACAAAATTTATAATTTTACTTTACCATAGTGGCTGTACTATTTTACATTCCTACCATGAATGATTCTGTTTCTCCATATTCTTGCTAGCATTTGGCACTGTTACTATTTTTAATATTAGCCATTTGGATAGGTATGTAGTAGTATTTCATAGTAATTTTAATTTTCATTTCTCTGATGGTTAATGGTATTGAACATCTTTTCATGTACTGATCTGCAATCTCTATGTCCTCTTTAGTTAGTTTACTGTTGAGTTTTGAGAGTTCTTTATATATTCTAGATATAAGTTCATTTTCAAATATATGGTTTGGAAATATTTTCTCCTAGTCTATAAGCTTATCTTTTATTTATGCTCACATAGGCTTTCACAGAGCAAAAGTTTTAAATTTTGGTGAGGTTCAATTTATCAATTTTTTCTTTTATGGATCATACTTTTTGTGTTAAGTCTAGTTCCCAAAGATTTTCTCCTATTTTTCAAAAAAGTTTTATAATTTTACTTTTATATTTAAGTCTATGATACATTTTGAGTTAACTTTTATATAAATTGTGAAGATTATTTCAGGGTTACTTTTCTTGCCTAGGGATATCCAATTGCTCCAGCATCATTTGTTGAAAAGGCTATGCTTTCTACATTGAATTGGGTTTGACTTTAGTCATGCATATTTATGTGAGCATATTTTTGAGTTCTCTATTTTGTCTTATGGAGCTATATGTCTACCCTCCACTAATACCATGCTGTTTTGATTATGGTAGCTATACAGTAAGTGTTAATACGTGCTAGAGTGATTCCTTCTCCTTTTTTTTTCTTTTCCAGGGTTGTTCTACCTATTCTGGGGCCTGTACCTTTCCATATAACTTAAAATACGCTTGCCTATGTCTACAAAAATCCTTGTTGGGATTTTTATAGGAATTACAATAAATCTGTGGATCAATATGGGGAAATTGACATCTTTACAATGTTATCGTCCAATCAATGAACACAATATATCTATTTAGGTCTTTTAAAATTCCTTTCAACCCATTATTTTTTTTTTTACTTTTTGTAACTTTTATTTTAGGTTCAGGAGTACATGTGCAGGTTTGTTATATAGGTAAACCCATGTCACAGGAGTTTGTTGTACAGATTATTTTGTCACCCAGGTACTAAGCCTAGTACCCAAGAGTTATTTTTTTCTGATCCTCTCCCTCCTCTTACCCTCCATCCTCAAGTAGGCCCCAGTGTCTAACCCCTCTTTGTGTCCATGTGTTCTCATCATTTAGCTCCCACTTATAAGTGAGAACATGCAGTATTTGGCTTTCTGTTCCTGCATTAGTTTGCTAAGGATAATGGCCTCAAGCTCCACCCATGTTCCTGCAAAGGACATGATTTCATTCTTTTTTATGGTTGCATAATATTCCATGGTGTATACGTACCGCATTTTCTTTATCCAGTTTGCTATTGATGGACATTTACGTTGATTCCGTGTCTTTGCTGTTGTGAGTAGTGCTACAGTGAACATACACCACATGCATGTGTCTTTATGGTAGAATGATTTAGATTCCTTCGGGTATATGCCCAATAATGAGATTGCTAGGTCAAATGGTAGTTCTTTGAGGAATTGCCATACCATTTTCCACAATGGTTGAACTAATTTATTCTCCCACTAACAGTGTATAAGCATTCCCTTTTCTTTGCAATCTCTCCAGCATCTGTTATTTTGACTTTCTAATAGTAGTCATTTTGACTGGTGTGAAATGGTATCTCATTGTGGTTTTGATTTGCATTTTTCTAATGATCAGCGATATTGAGTTTTTTTTTCATATGTTTGTTGGCTGCATGTATGTCTTTGTTTTTGAAAAGTGTCTGTTCATGTCCTTTGCCCATTTTTTAATGGGGTTGTTTGTTTTTTTTCATGTAAATTTGTTTAAGTTCCTTGTATTAATAGATGCTGGATATTAGACCTTTGTCAGATGGATAGATTGCAAACATTTTCTCCCATTCTGTAGGTTGTCTGTTCATTCTGATGACAGTTTCTTTTGTTGTTCAGAAGCTCTTTAGTTTGATTAGATTCCATTTGTCAATTTTTGCATATGTTGCAATTGATTTTGGTGTTTTTGTCATGAAATCTTTGCCCATGCCTATGTCCTAAATGGTATTGCCTAGACTTTCTTCTAGGATTTTTACAGTTTTGGGTTTTACATTTAAGTCTTTAATCTATCTTGAGTTATTTTTTCTATAAGGGGTAAGGAAGGGCTCCAGTTTCAATTTTCTGCATATGGCTAGCCTGTTCTCCCAGCACCATTTATTAAATAGGGAATCCTTTCCCCACTGTGTGTTTTTGTCAGTTTTGTTGAAGATCAGATGATTCTGGGTGTGTGGTCTTAGTTCTGGCTTCTCTATTCTGTTCCATTGGTTTATGTGTCTGTCCTTGTACCAGTACCACGCTGTTTTGGCTACTGTAGTTTTGTTTGAAGTTGGGTAGGGTGATGCCTCCAGCTTTGATCTTTTTGCTTAGGATTGCCTTGGCTATTTGGGCTCTTTTTTGGTTCCATATGAATTTTAGCATAAATTTTTCTAATTCTGTGAAGAATGTCAATGGTAGTTTAATGGGAATAGCATTGAATCTATAAATTCTTTTGGGCAGTATGGTCACTTTCATGATACTGATTCTTCCTATTCATGAGCATGGAATGTTCTTCCATTTTTTTTGTGTCACCTCTGATTTATCTGAGCAGTGGTTTGTAGTTCTCCTTGAAGAGGTCCTTCACTTCCCTTGTTAGCTGTATTCCTAGGTATTTTATTTTTTTGTGACAATTGTAAATGGTAGTTCATTCATGATTTGGCTCTCGGCTTGCCTGTTGTTGATGTAAAGGAATGCTAATAATTTTTGTACATTGATTTTGTATCCTGAGACTTTGCTGAAGTTGCTTATCAGCTTAAGAAGTTTTTGGGCTGAGTTGATGGGGTTTTCCAGATATAGGATCATGTCATCTGCAAACAAAGATAGTATGACTTCCTCTTCCTATTTGAATACACTTTATTTCTTTCTCTTGCCTGATTGCCCTGGCCAGAACTTCCAATACTGTGTTGAATAAGAGTGGTGAGAGAGGGCATCCTTGTCTTGTGCTGGTTTTCAGGGGAATGCTTTCAGCTTTTGCCCATTCAGTATGATATTGGCTGTGGGTTTGTCATATACGGTGCTTATTATTTTGAGTTATGTTCCTTCAATACCTAGTTTATTGAGAGTTTCTAACATGAAGGGATGTTGAATTTTATTGAAGGCCTTTTCTGCATCTATTGAGATAATCATTTTTTTTTTTTTGTCTTTAGTTCTGTTTATGTGATGAATCACATTTATTGATTTGTATATGTTGAACCAACCTTGCATCCCGGGNTCTTCGTTGTAAACGACTTTTATTCTTTCTCTGTCAAACAGGCTACCTGCTTTACAAATGCCTAACTCTTAACATTATACTTTTTCTAATTACCCCTCACAGGGCTGCCTTGTAGTTCCATCTGTATCTGAACTGAAACTTTCAGTGCTGCCCAAAAGTTACACTTAAGTCAATTAATGCACTCCTAAATTGTAATTAAGAGAAATTCAAGGTCATAGAAGGATGACTATTTAATAAATATTCTGATGTGAGCACATGCTGGCTTGTATAGAGCTTAAAGAAAAATGCTCAGTTATGTATTTTTTGGCTTAGCACAGTATTTTCTACTCACAGCAGTAAAAGTGGTATTTTTGGTCAGTGAATATGATTCTTTTGTTTGCTTAGGTCTTGAAATTTCCATCAATAATTCTTTGTACAACTTTTATTAAATTTATAGCTATTGCATAATTTTGATATTGTGTTATCTTTTTAAGTTCAGGGGTACATGTGCATATTTGTTACATAGGTAAACTTGTGTCATGGGGGTCTGTTGTACAGATTATTTCATCACCCCGATATTAAGCCTACTACCCATTAGTTATTTTTCCTGATCCTCTCCTTCCTCCCACCCTCCACCCTCCAATCGACCCCAGTGTGTGTTGCTACCCTATGTGTCCATGTGTTCTCATCATTTAGCTCCCACTTATAAGGGAGAACATATGGTTTTTGTTTTCTGTTCCTGCATTAGTTTGCTAAAGATAATGGCCTCCAGCTCCTTTCCTGTCCCTGCAAAGGACATGATCTTGTTCTTTTTTATGGCTGCATAGTATTCCATGGTGTATATGTACCACATTTTCTTTATCCAGTGACAGGTGTTTAGCTTGATTCCCTGTCTTTGCTATTGTGAATAGTGCTGCAATGAACATACACATGTGTCTTTATAATAGAATGGCTTATTAATATATTCCTTTGGGTATATACACAGTAATGAGATTGCTGGGTTGAATGGTATTTCTGCTGTAGGTCTTCAAGGAATCACCACACTGTCTTCCACAATGGTTCAACCAATTTACACTTCCACAACAGTGTATAAGTGTTCTCTTTTCTCCACCACCTCACCAACAAATGTTATTTTTTTGACTTTTTAATAATAATCTTTCTGACTGAGATGGGTATCTCATTGTGGCTTTGATTTGCATTTCCCTAATGATCAGTGATGTTGAGCTTTTTTTCATATGACTGTTGATCATATGTATGTCTTCTTTTGAAAAGTATCTGTTTATATCTTTTGCCCAATTTTTAATGAGATTGTTTTTTCTTTGGAAATTTAAGTTCCATATAGATACTGGATATTAGACCTTTATTAGATGCATAGTTTGCAAAGATTTTCTCCCATTCTTTAGGTTCTTTGTTCACTCTGTTGATAGCTTCTTTTGCTGTACTGAAGCTCTTTAATCAGATCCCATTTATCAATTATTGCTTTGTTGCAATTGTTTTTGGTGTCTTCATCATGAAATCTTTGCCTGTGCCATTGTCCTGCATGGTATTGCCTAGGTTGTCTTCCAGGGGTTTTATACTTTTGTGTTTTACATTTCAGTCTTTAATCCACCTTAATTTTTGTTTATGGTGTAAGGAAAGGGTCCAGTTTCAACCTTCTGCATATGGCTAGCCAACTATCCCAGCACTATTTATTTAATAGAAATCCTTTCCCCATTGCTTGCTTTTGTCAGGTTTGTTGAAGATCAGATAGTTGTAGGTATGTGGCCTTATTTCTGGGTTCTCTATTCTGTTCCATTAGGCTATGTGTCTGTTTTCGTACCAGTACCGTGCTGTTTTGATTATTGTAGACCTGTCATATAGTTTGGAGTCAAGTAGCAGGATACCTCCAGCTTTGTTCTTTTTGCTTAGGATTGCCTTGGCTATTTGGGCTCTTATTTGGTTCCATATGAATTTTAAAATAGTTTTTTCTAGTTCTGTGAAGAATGTCATCAGTAGTTTGATAGGAATAGCATTGAATCTCTAAATTGCTTTGAGCAGTATGGCCATTTTAATGATATTGATTCTTCTTATCCATGAGCATGGAATGATTTTATATTTGTTTGTGTCTTCCCTGATGTCTTTGAGCAGTGTTTGGTAATTCTCATTGATCTTTCACCTCCCTGGTTAGCTGTATTCCTAGGTATTTTATTCTTTTTTGTAGCAGTTGTGAATGGGATTGCATTCCTGATTTGACTCTCTGCTTGGCTATTGTTGGTGTATAGGAATACTAGTGATTTTTGTACACTGAATTTTTTATCCTGAAACTTTGCTGAAGTTGTCTATCAGCTGAAGGAGCTTTTGGGCCAAGACTACGGGGTTTTCTGGGTATAGAATCATGTCATCAACACATAGGGATAGTTTGACTTCCTCTCTTCCTATTTGGATGCCCTTTATTTCTGTCTCTTGCATGATTGCTCTGGTCAGGACCTACAATACCATGTTGAATAGGAATGGTGAGAAAGGGCACCCTTGTCTTGTGCTGGTTTTCAAGGGGAATGCTTCCAGCTTTTGCCCATTCAATATGATGTTGGCTGTGGATTTGTCATAGATGGCTTTTATTATTTTGAGGTATTTTCCTTCAATACCTAGGTTATTGAGAGTTTTTAACATGAAGGGATTCAACAGCATTTTATAATGTTCAGTATATACAGCCTATACGTGTTTTGTTAGGTATCTACCTAAGTACTCTGTTTTCTTCAGTGCTATTGTAACTGGTATTATATTTTAAATTTTAGTTTCTGCATGTTTATTGTCAGTATATAGAAAAGCAATTGAATATTTGTGTGTTGATCTTTTACCCTGTGTACTTGGTGATATGGTTTGGGTCTGTGTCCCCTCCCAAATCTCATGTCAAATTGTAATCCCCAATGTTGGAGGTAGGGCCTGGGAGGAAGTGATTGGATCCTGGGGGCAGATTTCTCTTTTGGTGCTGTTCTTGTGATAGTGAGTTATCATGAGATATGGTTGTTTAAAAGTGTGTAGCACCTCCCCACTTCTCTCTCCTCCTCGTGTTCTGGCCATGTAAAATGTGCCTGCTTCCCCTTCACCTTCTGCCATGATTGGCCTTCCCAAAAGCCGTCATGTTTCTTATACAACCTGTGGAACTATGAGCCAATTAAACGTCTTTTCTTTATAAATTACCCAGTCTCAGGTACTTCTTTATACCAGTGTGAGAATGGACTAATATTGGTAAACTCACTTATAGATTCTAGGTGTTTTTCTGTAGTTTCCTTAGGATCTTCAGTGTAGACATAGCATCTGCAAACAAAGACAGTTTTCTTTCTTTCTTTCTTTGTAAACTATATGCCTTTTTTTCTTGTCTTACTGCACTAGCTAGAATTTCTAGTACTGTGTTTACTATTGAGAACAACTATTCTTGCCTTGTTCCTATCTTAAGGAAAAAATACTCAATCTTTTACCATTAAGTATGATGTTACCTGTAGGACTTTGTAGATGCTTTTTATCAAGTGAGGTAATTTTTCTCTATTTCAAAATACTGAGAGGTTTTTTTTCCTTGATTGAGTGTTGGACTTTGTCAGATACCTTTTCTGCATCGATTGATATGATCATATGATTTTTCTTCTTCAGCTTGTTGATTATTGTGAATTACATTGATTGATTTTTGAATGTTAAGCCAGCCTTGCATACCTGGAATAAACCCCACTTGGTCATGATGTATAATTCTTTTCATATAGTTTGGATCCAGTTTGCTAATACTTTTACGAGGATTTTTGTATTTAAGTTCATGAACAACTATTGGCTCTTAGTTTCCTTTTTTAAATTATATTTTCTTTGTCTGGTTTTGGTATGAAGATAACACTATCCTTATAAAATGAGTTAGGAAGTATTACCTTCTTCCTATTTTTGTGGAAGAAATTTGTTAAAGTTTATGTTNGTTGTTAGAGTTTTGTCAATTTTACTGTTTTTTTTTCACCCTAAGGAACCAGTTTTTTTATTTTATTGATTTTCTTTCTTTTTTACTGCAGAAGACTGAATTATTTTAAAATGTTTTCCTCATAGGTTCTTTATAATGCATGTAACTGTTTAACACATTTAAAAAAAAATTTCAATAGCTTTAAGGGTACAAATGATTTTTGGTTACGTGGATGAATTGTATAGTGATGAAGTCTGAGCTTTTAGTGTACCTGTCACCCAAATAGTGTCTACATTGTACCCAACAGGTAATTTTTCATTCCTTACCACTCTCTCACCTTCCCCACTTCTGATTCTCCAACATTCATTATACCACTCTGCATACCCCTGTGTATCAATGGCTTAGCTTCCACTTATAAGTGAGAACATGCGGTATTTGTTTGTCCATTCCTGAGTTACTTCATTTAGGATAATGACCTCCAGTTCCATCCAAGTTGCTGCAAAATACATTATTTTGTTCTTCTTTATGGCTGAGGAGTATTCCATTACACACACACACATACACACACACACACACACACACACACACACCCCACATTTTCTTTTCTTTTTTTTTTTGAAATGGAGTTTCGCTCTGTTGCCCAGGCTGGAGTACAGTCGCATGATCTCAGCTCACTGCAACCTCTGCCTCCCTGGTTCAAGCAAGTCTCCTGCCTCAGGTTTCTGAGTAGCTGGGACTACAGGTGTGCACTACCACACCTGGCTAATTTTTGTAGTTTTAGTAGGGATGGGGTTTCACCATGTTGGTCAGGCTCATCTCGAACTCCTGCCCTCATAATCCCCCCGCCTCAGCCTCCCAAAGTGCTGGGATTATAGGCGTGAGCCAACGTACCCGGCCACCACATTTTCTTTATCTGCTCACCCACTGATGGGCACTTAGGTTGGTTCTATATTTTTGCAATTGTGAATTGTACTGCAATAAGCATGCAGTTGATGTTTGTATGGTGTATTTTTTCATTTTATTATTTGTGGTTGTTTACTTTGAACACTTTGAAAAATATTGTGCCACTTTCTATTGGCCTTTACAATTTCAGAATAGAAATTCTTGGCCTTTTGAATTGGTGTTCCCTTTAGTAATATGCATTTATTTCTTTTTATTTTTTAGGTTTCAAAATTTTAATTATGGCGTGTCTTAGCATGGATTTCTTTGAGTTTATCCCACTTGAAGTTCACTCAGTTTCCTGGGTGTGTGTCTTTTACCAAATTTTGGAAACTTTCAACCATTATTATTTTTTCAATATTCATTTAGTCCCACATCCTTTCACCTCTCTTTCATTGACGCACCGTCTGTACTTTCCCTGTTTTTCAGATTGGGTGAATTCCAGTGTTCTCTCCTCCAGTTCACTGATTCTATCCTTTGTCATCTCCATTGAGTCCTCCAGCAATCTTATTTTAAAAGTTTCTGCCATTATTTTCTCAGTTATGGAGTTTCCATTTGGTTCCTTTTTTAATAATTTCTATTTCTTTGCTTCATTTTTGTTTTTTCATTTGTTTCAAGATAATTTGTAATTGTGGAAACATTGTTATAATAGCTGCTTTCAAATGTTGTTAAATAATTCTAACATCTGATTCATCCCAGTGTTGATTTTAGTTGATTGTCTTTTCTTCTTCTAGTTGTTATTGTCTTGTTTCTTGGTATGATGGGTGATTTTTTTATTGTTTCATAGATATTTTGTCTATCATGTTAGGTGACTTTGGATCTCATTTAAATCTTTTATTTTAGCAGTCACCTTGTTTAGATTTAGCATGTGAGTTGTGGGCCTACTTTTGTGGGTTGTGGTTCCAATGGCAGTTTAATTTTCATAGCTTTTGTGTTATTTTGGTTTGCTTGGTTTATCTGATGCTGCTGGGGCTTCCACTGCTCCTGCTGGTGGTGCTTGAGGGGGCAGAAGGGGTTTCCCAAGGCCTGCCATTGAATATCTCTGGAAGAAGGAAGGGCATGTTGGGATCCTCCATCAGTGTTCCCCACTCTACTCTTCCTCCAGAGTGTCTGGGCAGAGGAGGAGAGTCTTGGGTTTGTGAGATAAAGAAGCTTCTAAGAACTGATGCTTCTTCTGACTCAAGTACCATCTCTGGTTCTGTTTTCTTTCCTAATGTGTTTGAGTGTAGGTGGAATATTTTGAACCCATAGGGATAAAGAGGCTTCTCTGAACAGGCTGCCTGCTTCAGCTGGGTCTCTCCTATAGGCTCAACCTTGTCAGCCTGAGTATCTCTTGGAGGGCAAAGGGAAGCTCAGGCCTGGTTGGGGAAAGAGAGTACTTCCCCTGTCTGCTCATTGCTGGTTGGGCTCCCAGTTGATCCACTGTGCTGGTGACATTGGGCTCACCTGATGTCAGAAAACTCCCATTTGATTTAGGAGAGGAATGAGCCCACCTGGGCCAATCTCTGTTGCTAAGAGAGGGGATTCATAAACACCAGGTCTAGGTGGTCTTTCTCTGTGGAGTATGGGGATGCAAGATATCCCATAGCTTTTCTGTTCTTCCATTCTAAACCAACTCAGCTTCTTGTTACCACTCTTCATAGTTTTCCTCTGGTTGTCTCTTGTGTCATTTCCAGGTTTTAGAGTTGTTTAGCTGAGAGAAGCAGGGAAAACACCATCCTGCCCAAACTGGAAGTCTTTTTAATAATGTATTCTATAAAACCTATCTAGAATTGAGGTTACATTCACCAGCTTGTAGACATGACTTTCTCTTTTTAAAAAAATCAAGACTACATTTGCCTCTCTCTAGACTTCTGCACCTCTCTCATTATTCACAATTCTGTCTAGATATTAGTTTGGAAATCTTAGTGTAAGATTTTTCCAGTATCCTGGAACTTATCCTAGGATGAGTGCTTCTTAATCTTTTCTTCTGTCTCTCTGTTTTCATCTTTCTTCAACTCATGTTTTCTGTACCCTTTCTTGTCCTTCTTTTCTTTTCTTTTTTTATTTTTATTTATGTATTTTTTGAGACAGAGTCTAGCTCTGTCACCCAGGCTGGAGTGCAGTGGTGCGATCTGGGCTCACTGCAAGCTCCACCTCCCAGGTTCATGCCATTCTCCTGCCTCAGCCTCCTGAGTAGGTTGGACTACAGGCGCCCACCACCATGCCCGGCTAATTTTCTTGTATTTTTAGTAGAGACGGGGTTTCACCTTGTTAGCCAGGATGGTCTCAATCTCCTGACCTGGTGATCCGCCTGCCTTAGCCTCCCAAAGTATCTTTTCTTTAAAGAGAGGAAAAGTGGAAATAAAGTAGGAATATTTTTCTTTCTCTTTTTTACCTAATGTTAGTTTTCTGGTTACTGATTGCAATTTGAAATCCCTTTTTGTTATCCTCAGAATATATCTCTTTTTAAGGCTCAGGTCATTCTGAATCTTGGCCTTTTGGGTGTTTTGCAGGCTCGTGAAACTCTTTTGTAGTTATCATTGGTTATGTCTATTTCATTACACTAGTAGAGCTATGAATACCAACTTGAGAGTCAGACAGACTTGCATTTGAATCTCACCTCTACCTTTTTCTATATTAACCTTTAAGCTATTATTTCCTCATCTATAAAATGGAAACAATAGTACTACTAATAATAGGACCAACTTTGTAGGGTTTTTATAAGGATTAAATGAAATAATATACATTAATCAGGTAGCACCATTCCTTACATAGAGTAAATTAAATGCCATTGTTGTTATATATTTTTAAAATCTGAGATTATAGAAAAATGTTATAGCTTTCTTTTGATACTTATCTTTTTCTCCATCTTTATAATTGTATAGTCATAATTTCATCTTTGAGTGCCTTCCAGTAGCTTATATAAATTAAAGTTCTCAATGAAGAAGGTTACATATCTTTTAAACTGTGAAATTTCACCTAATTTAATTGCAACTGGCATTCTTAATGCAGTTTCTGGTGATGGTACTCTTACTGGTAGTAAATGCAAATATTTCACATGCAATTGATGTGTAGGTGTTAAATTAGCCTTTCTGGTTAACCATCCATAAATATTTCAAAATACTTACCTGCTTGCTTCTACATGCTACAAAAGTTTTTACTTGTTTGACATTATCATATGTCCTACCTGTATTTCTTGCTGTATTTTAAAATAAGTTCACAGTTATAGAACATCAGCATACATCCCTGGTGAAAAATGAAGTTTATGAGTCAGTAACTTGAATTTTCTGAACAGGAATCATATCTAATTTTATATTTTGTATAGTGCCCAACCCATTCAGGTCTTTATCACTAACAGTTGTACCTAAAATGATGCAGCAATTGTATGAATGTCAGCAAACTGACATCATTATGAGTGTATTCTAACTAACCTAATTCTTCCAGTGTGTTTTTTCTCTGAGTTACAGTTGGTAATCTTTTTAATCTTGGTAAATTCTTTAGGTTTCATGTTTGGTAGCTATAATTCTGGAACCTCCCAAAACTCTTAATTAGAGGCATGTTAGAATGTGTTTGAATGTTTTCTGCTGTAGTTTGGTTACTTCTGGGCAGTATTATGTAATCTTAAGATGTGTGTTTTCTTCAGGAATTCAACCTTTCCTGCTTTCTATCACCTATCACTTTTAGCTCCACCCTCTCCTCTGGGAAGAATAGGAATCCAAATTGTTGTTAGTCTTCTGGAGATGCATAGAACTAGGGTCTTGCTAACGCTAAGCTTTGAGTGTTCTAGATTGCTTTTGAGGGCCAGCCTTGGTGTTATGGTCAAATTGTAACTTGGATAATTTAGATTCTCATACCAGAAATATAATTGAAATGGCACAAGGTCTAGTGTTTTCCTTCTTGATGTCATAAAATGGTGCTGTGCATTGGTGAGGTACCTGGCTCTCTCCATGATGTTCCATTGGTGAATTGATTACTAGGCATGGTTTGTTTATGTGCTTGTAAAGTATTATTGAGTCCTTTGGGGGAATCAGTTAATTAGTGGTGGTTGGGTTGCTTTATGTTCCACTATAGAATTGTACCCTTGCCAGAAGAAATATAGATGAAAGTAAAGTGACTGAGTCCTCGGGCCTGATTTGGAGTTGACCCTTCTCTAGGCCTTCCTGGCCTACTGCTATTTCCAAGTCTTTCTTCTCTTTCTTTAGGCCATTCTATAACTTTGCTTTTTTTTTTTTTTTTTCCTCTTTTTTTAAAGAAACATATTCTGGCTTACCTTTGTACAGGACCCTCTTCCTTAGACTGCTTCCACAGTATACCAAGTGTCTGGAATGCCCTCTCCTTTGTCTGCCAAACCCTTTCTCTGCTGTAAGCTTGAGAGTGCTAGAAATCTCACCTCCTTCATTAAACTCTGTTGACCTGAGTGTCATAGAAGTGACAGTTCCCTGAGGCACAGATCATGTAAACACTTCTCCCTGTCAGTTTATGTAGATGTTCAGTGTTTTATACTCCTGTTTTAAGTATCTTTATGGGATGGTTGTCTGTGTTGTCTGGTATCTTAGATTTTTAAATCCACAAAGGGGAGAAATCCTATCAGACTTACTGAGTATTCAGTCACACAAGTAACTAGGCATTTAATATACTGCTCTTTGATGGCAGTGTCATTGGGGAAAAAAGTGAACAAATTACTTCTGTGAAAATTAAAACTCTTGCTTCTTATTGAACTTTCTAATAAATAACTGAGCTTATAGTCTTAGGAAATGGGACTGGGATGTTCAACATTTCAATTCTTGGCTACATAGTATCTACTATAATGTTTTAGAAGTTTTATTTCTCTTTCCTCTATACTACTTAGGTAACTCAAATATTTGACTTCATCGCTTAGTAATCTTTGTATGCATTATAATGCTGCCTTTCAGTTTACATGCCATTAACTAGAGAAGTCTTAAATTTCTATTGTGAAATTCTCCACAGATCTGACTGAATGTGTGGTGGATTTCTACCTCTGAGAATGCAATTATTTATTAACTGCCTTGACAAAAACTTTTAGACAGAGACAAAACCCTTCACAATTAGAACTCTGCCTGTATTTCCTCCTTTATGTCCTGCCATACCCTATCACTCATCTAGCTCCAACAGTACCAAAGTAATAGTAATTTCCCATGCCCACTGCAATACCTTTGTACCCATAATGTTATCTTCTCCTGAAGTGCATTTTTCTTTTTCTAAACCCTTATTCATCTGGCATATTCTTGACTTATCTCAAATTTCTTCTATTCTGTGAGCATTTTTTGACACTTGTACTAGACAAAGTTAGTTCTGTTTTCATTCTCCCATATAGCATCCTCTACACACCTCTAGTCACACCTTTAGTTTTACATACTTAAGCAATGTATTTTTCGCTGTTTGTTTGTGGTCCTACCCCTATCCATTTCACTGTAAGTTTCTTAAAGACAGGAACTGTTTGTTTTCCCAAAGTTTGAAGAGTTATTGACACGTAACACGTGCTCAGCACTTGTTGAAATGAATGAATGAATGAATGAACGAACCAAGGTCACGCATGTCAATGGCATTAGAAACCATGGCTATGGGGACTTCTGCTTTTGGCTTTGACAGACTAACTGGTATCAGGCCAACCATCCCTCAAGAAAATATAGAAAAACTGGATAAAATTACAAAATATCTGTTTAAAAGCATCACAGTGTTGCCAAAGTAACAGGGTCAAAATCCCAGAGACAAAGGAGATGTATTGAGGTGAACCTAATAGTCTGTGCTAGATTTCCTTTGAAGGCATTTTCCAGTGTAAGTGATATAGGTAAAGAGACTGAGAAGCCAAACTGAAAGTGGTAACTAAGAGACAGATAAGATGAGCAGGGGTTTCAGCAGTCTCACAGGGCTGTAGAGATAAAAAGTGAAGTTCAGCTATATCCTGATAGTCAGAACTTGAGGGTCTAAGATGCCAGAGAAAAGGAAAGTACAATGAGTTTAGTTCAATATTTTACACTATTTTTTCCTTTGAGGAATTGGCTGATTTAAATGATACAAGGCAAAAAAGTTGAAGATTAAGCAGAGAGTGGCAGATACAACGCTTAGTAGTTAAGCAGAGCTTTCATCAATTTCACAATGCTGAAGAGACAGAAATTAGAGTTCAGAGCCTGCCAAAGAGGAGGGACCCTGGTAATTATTCCAGGTTTTCAGTTGGGATCCCCAAAGGGCTAAACTCTAGGAGTAAGGATGAACTAGAAAATACCATTTTTCACAAAGACTGAAGTGGAGCTTTGAATCAGCTCAACCTTAGCAGGATTAATGTGATCTGTCCTTCACCACCTGCCAAAAGCAAAAGTAAATCTTTGGAGGAAGATAATGTCATCCAGAGCTCCTCTAACTTTTAATATGTAATGTCTGGCATTCAATAAAAATATTACTTGGCTTACCAGGTATATTAGTTTGCTAAGGCTGTTGTAACAAAGTACCATGGATTCGGTGGCTTAAACAATAGAACTTTATTGTTTTACAGTTCTAGAGGCTGGAAAGTCCAAGATCAAGGTTCTAGAAGATTTGGAGTCTGGTGAAGGTGAAACAGGAGAGTTCCCTGACCCCCTTGCAGGACTTGTGATGGGTGTGGCTCACTTGCCACATGTTCAAACCCCTTACAGGAGTGGGAGCACGCAGACAGGCAGGTGCACGAGCTGGGGCAAGTGCTTTTGGGCTCTGGCCCCATGGTAGCATCCATGGGTGTGTTACAATTAACGCTCTTTTAGCAGTTGCCATCTGCAGATGGCTACATGTTAAGCCAGCTCAGTGGAGACTCAGAGTGGCAGTGTTTTACACCATGTCCTCTTGGTACCAGGGCTCTTTTCTGGCCTCCAGGAAGAATCAGGTCACACAGACTTGACGAATGGTGAATGCGAGTATTTTATTGAGTGGTGGAGTGGCTCTCAGCAGGATGGATGGGGAGCTGCAAAAGGGGTGGAGTTAGAAGATGATCTTCCCCTAGAGTTCGGCTGTCCCCAGTGAACTCCTCTCAATGACTTTTAGACACTCTTTCTCTTCTATCCTTCTCTGCTGCACTCTACTGCTCTGCTGCTCATCTGCTCATCTGCTCCTCTGCTCGTGGAGCCTGAAGTTTGGGGTTTATATGGGTACAGGATAGGGGGGGTGTGGAGGGCCAAAAGGCAACATTTGGGCATGAAAACAGGACTACCTGTTCCCATTTAGGGCTGCGGGTTTCCAGGCTTGTGGGTGCGGCCTTTGCCAGGGAACTGCCCTCTTCTACCCAGTATTTCCCTGCCTCCTATTTGGATCAAAGGCATACTTTCTTGTTTATAGATGGCCGTTCTCTTGCTGTGTTCTCACATGGCAGAAGGGAGAATGGAAATCTCTGGGGTCTCTTTATAAGGGAACTAATTCCATTTATGAGGGCTCTGCCCTCATGACCTAATCACCTTCCAAAGGCCCTAACTTCCTAATACCATTGCGTTGGGGGTTAGGATTTCAACATATGAATTTTGAGGGGAGAGAGGATTGGTCAGCTGGAAGATATGTCAGTAGAAAATATTCAGACTGAAGGACCAAGAGAAAAAAGAAGAAGAAAAATGTCAACAATATATTGGCTTCACTTTAGTGTATTTTTTGGTAAGTCATGTAAACATTAACTCAGCCTATATAGTGGAGAGAACAAATAGAGTTATAAACAGACCTGATTTAGAATCCCAGCTCTACCCCTTACTCTTTTACTGAGTATGTGATCTTGGATTAGTGATTCTATAAGCCTCAGTTTCCTCATCTTCAAAGGAGGAAAATATTACCTACCTTACAGGGTTGTTATGGGAATCAAATGAAATATGTATAAGAGTACTTTGTGACATACGAAGTCACACATATGATAGTATTTGTTTTTTATTCTGTATAATATACAGTACTTTGGGACATATCTATTTTAAGCAGAGATTTATAGATACAGTCAGGTATTGCATAATAACATTTTGGTCAATGATGATGGTCCCATAAGATTATAATGCCATATTTTTATTACACCTTTTCTATGGTTACATACACAAACACCATTGTGTTACAATTGCCTACAGTATTCAGTATAGTAACATGCTGCACAGGTTTGCAACCTAGGAGCAATAGACCATGCCGTATCGCCTAGGTGTATAGGAGGCTATACTATCTAGGTTGGTGTAAGTACACTCTATGTTTGCACAATGATGAAATTGCCTAATGGTGCATTTCTCAAAATCTTTTCCTGTCATTAAGCAACATACGACTATTCGTATTCTAGAGCCAACATCTTCCCTAATAATGGTTCGGAGATTTTATTCCATTTGTTGTGTGTATACTTGGTGAAAAGGGAGGGACACTTGCTGTACTGTACCTTCTCCTTTCAGGCCTCATTTCACCATCCTTGTCTAAATTTAAATCTGCATCTTTAAGGTTGCTGAGATTTTCTGTTTTGTGTTGCTTGTTTTTTCCTATTCCTAAAGCGTTTAATAAAAATAGATCTTGTTTGGGTATGTTAAAGAATTTGTATTTTGTGCTTTTGTCAACTTACATTTTTGGTTTGTTGCTGTTTCTAACCCCTTCTCTTCTCTTCTGTTGTCAAGTCGTTTAATCAACATTTTTTGATGTACTATGTGCCAGGCCCTGTGCTAAATGATTGTGATAAAAAATGAGTAATAGGCTGGGCGCGGGGCTCATGCCTGTAATCTCAGCACTTTGGGAGGCCGAGGTGGGCAAATCTCTTGAGGTCAGGAGTTCAAGACCCGCCTGGCCAACATGGTGAAACCCCTTCTCTACTAAAAATACAAAAATTAGCTGGGCATGGTGGCACGTGCCTGTAGTCCCAGCTACTCCGGAGGCTGAGGTGGGAGAATCACTTGAACCCAGGAGGCGGAGGTTTCAGTGAACTGTCATCACACCACTGCACTCCAGCCTGGGTGGCAGAGTGACTCCATCTCAAAATATATATATATATATGAGTAATAGCTAGTGGGGAACTTAGACACTTAAACATTTTTGATATGGTAAGGTGAATGTTGTAGGGGAATCATATGAACACAGAAGAGTGGTTACTTCTGCCTATGGTGCCACCCAGAAGGTGACATTTGAGCTAAGTCTCTAATGATTAGTAAAACATCCTGTGGAGAGAGAGTAGGTGTGCATTTTGGGTAGAGGAAACATATGTACAAGGGCACAGAGTATTGAAACATTTGATGTATTCAGGGATCAAATATAATTCGGCATGGCTAGGATGAAGGATGTGGGGCAAGAGAAAGGGATGGAGTAACAGATTCAACTGGTAAAGTTGGCAGGAAGATGGGTAATAATGAAGCATTTTAAGCAGGAGAGTTGTGAAAACTATTTATTGGCAGATAATTGACAGTGATGGGAATGAACTGGAGAGGGGTAAGAGGAAAGGTAGACAGAAGAGTGGAGAGGCTCTTGTAATAGTTCAAGTGAAAAACAAGCTAGTGCAGTGGCAGTGGGGGTACAGAGAAGAACCCAGGTTCAAGAGGTATGAGAGATACTAGATAGAACACATCTCTACCCCATGGTGTAGAGGTTTCCCCCATAAATAAAGAATGGTTTGTATCTATTATTCTTTTCTTAGTAAACTGCATATATAGAGTGTACCCCCAATGGAGATAGGGGTGAGGGTTTAATGAGGGAATCAGGTCAAATACAGAGTATCTCAGAACATATACAACAAATAAAATGAATCTGGCTGGGTGGAAATTGATGCAGAGATTCTTAGGATTTGGTAAAGTGAGTAAATGTATCTGAGTGAGTATATTTGGATGACTATATCATGGCCTTTCTTCCTAAGTTTCTGTCATATCTCTCCTTTTCACTTTTAGCTCCATGTTTCTTTTTCACTGAGAAAAAAGAAAGCAGTAAATAGCAAAACTTCAAAAGTTCCTACTCCCATACCTATTCACCTACCAGCATCTGTGCCTCTTTTCTCTCTCTCCTGTGGCTGTAGATGAACTTTCCATGCTTTTCATGCTTTTAATCTAAAGCCAACCTCTCCACCAGTGTACTAAATTTCATGTCCTCTTTCCCACCAAAGGACACTGCTCCAGCAATTACACCCTACTTTTTCTTCTCTTTCCTTCACACTCCATAGCCAACCCCTTAGTCATTCTATCAACTTAACATTCTAATATATCCATGCCATTTCTCATCCTCTCCACTGCTATCACCCTGATATAAACCACCACCAATCTCTGAACTATATTGTATCAATAGCCTCCTAACTTATCTCTCTGCTTTTACTCTTGCCCCCTATTTTATTCTAATTACACAGGATCCAGAATGAACCTTTTAAAACATAAGTCAAATCATGTCCCTCTTTGCTCTCATTGTTTTCTCATCTTTTTTTTTTTTCAACCATTTTTTTTTTATTATTATACTTTAAGTTCTAGGGTACATGTGCACAACGTGCAAGTTTGTTATGTATGTATACATGTGCCATGTTGGTGTGCTGAACCCATTAACTCGTCATTTACATTAGGTGTATCTCCTAATGCTGTCCCTCCCCCCTACCCACTCCCCACAATAGGACTCGGTGTGTGACGTTCCCCTTCCTATATCCAAGTGATCTCATTGTTCAGTTTCCACCTATGAGTGAGAACATGCGGTATTTGGTTTTCTGTTCTTGCGATAGTTTGCTGAGAATGATGGTTTCCAGCTGCATCCATGTCCCTACAAAGGACACGAACTCATCCTTTTTTATGGCTGCATAGTATTCCATGGTGTATATGTGCCACATTTTCTTAATCCAGTCTGTCACAGATGGACATCTGGGTTGATTCCAAGTCTTTGCTATTGTGAATAGTGCCGCAATAAACATACGTGTGCATGTGTCTTTATAGCAGCATGA
>NW_016823823.1:172014-187842 GCF_001698545.2 Rhinopithecus bieti
CGTATTATGGTTTTCATCTCTATCAGTTCTTTTAAGGACTTCTCTACATTGGTTATTCTAGTTAGCCATTCGTCAAATCTTTTTTCAAGGTTTTTAGTTTCTTTGCGCTGGTTACATAGTTCCTCCTTTAGCTCTGCAAAGTTTGATCACCTGAAGCCTTTTTCTCTCAACTCATCAAAGTCATTCTCCGTCCAGCTTTCTTCCATTGCTGGCAATGAGCTGCGTTCCTTTGGAGGGGGAGATGTGCTCTGATTTTTTGAATTTCCAGCTTTTCTGCACTGCTTTTTCCGCATCTTTGTGGTTTTATCTGCCTTTAGTCTTTGATGATGGTGATGTACTGATGGGGTTTTGGTGTGGTTTCTGTTTGTTAGTTTTCCTTCTTACAGTCAGGACCCTCAGCTGTAGGTCTGTTGGAGTTTGCTTGAGGTCCAATCTAGACCCTGTTTGCCTGGGTATCAGCAAAGGAGGCTGCAGGAGATAGAATATTGCTGAACAACAAGTGTTGCTGTCTGATTCTTGCTCTGGAAGTTTCGTCTCAGGGGTGTACCCAGCTGTGTGAGGTGTGAGGTGTCGGTCTGCACCTAGTCGGGGATGTCTTCCAGTTAGGCTACTCAGGGATCAGGGACCCACTGGAGCAGGCAGTCTGTCCGTTCGCAGATCTCAACCTCTGTGCTGGGAGATCCACTGCTCTCTTCAAAGCTGTCAGACAGGGACATTTACCTCTGCCAAAGTTTCCCTGCTTTTTGTTTAGTTATGCCCTGTCCCCAGAGGTGGAATCTACAGAGGCAGGCAGGCCTCCTTGAGCTGTGGTGGGCTCCACACAATTCGAACTTCTGAGTGGCTTTGTTTACCTACTTAAGCCTCAGCAATGGTGGGCACCCCTCCCCCAGCCTCGCTGCCACCTTGCTGTTAGATCTCAGACTGCTGTGCTAGCATTGAGTGAGGCTTCGTTGGCGTGGGACCCTCTGGGCCAGATGTGGGATATAATCTCCTGGTGTGCCATTTGCTAAGACCCTTGGTAAAGCGCAGTATTACAGTGGGAGTTACCTGATTTTCCAGGTGTTGTATGTCTCAATTTCCTTTGGCTAGGAAAAGGAATTTCCTTCCCCCTTGCACTTCCCAGGTGAGGTGATGCCTTGCACTGCTTCATCTCTCACTGGTCGGGCTGCACCCGCGGACCAGCACCAACTGTCCGACATGCCCCAATGAGATGAACCCTTTACGTCAGTTGAAAATGCAGAAATCACTTGTCTTCTGTGTTGCTCACACTGTGAGCTGGAGGCTGGAGCTCTTCCTATTCAGCCATCTTGGGCGCACCCCATCCCCTCGGTTTCTCATCTTACTGAAAATAAAATAAACAATCCAATATGTTCTACACAAAGCTACCTCTCTGACCACATTTTCTACTACTCCACCCCTTACTCTTAGCAGTCAAAGAAGGCAAGCATTTTCTAGACTTGGAGTCTTTGCACTTTCTGATACCTCTGTCTAGAATGTTTCCTCCCCCTTTCCACAGATATGTGCCATATGATTTGTTTCCTTACTTCTTTTGGGTCTCTCTTCAAATCTCAATCATCTTTCCTAGACTGCCCTTTATAGTAAACAAAACTCTCCTGCCCACCATCCCTGTTTGACATTTTATGCTGCTTTATTTTTCTTTGTATCATTTATCACTACTCTATATTCTTTCCATTTATTTATTCATTTGTTTTTTAATTAAAAAAATTTTTTTTGGAGACATTGTCTCACTATGTTGCTCAGGCCAGTCTCGAGCTCCTGGCCTCAAATGATCCTCCTGCCTCAGCCTCCCAAAATGCTGGGATTACAGATGTGAGCTACTGCACCAGCCTATTTATTTGTTTATTGCATGTTCTTCCCTTTGAATGAGAGGGTCTCTGAGGATGGAGATTTTGTTTTGTTCAGTGCTGTATCCACAGAATTGCCCAGTGTATTAGGTGCTCAATATTTCTGAATGAACAAATGAATTAATCAATCAGGGAATCCATCCTGGAAGAGATGAACCTTGACGCAGCTTCTCAAAGCATGAAGGGCCATGACTTGGTGGAAAAGAAGTGTAAGGGCTAAGGGCATTATATACACAAGCAGTGTCATTTACCAAGACAGGGATGTAAGTATGAGCTCCTGAAGTCTGGGGACAGTAAGCATGTTGTCTTACTACTTTGAATGACAGCTAAGATGTGAATGGAGGTAGAAGTTTAATGTTCTTACATATTAAATCCTATCTAGTCTTCAGACCTTCAAACCCTACCTCTCTGAGGCCTCATTTGACACTACAAGTCTTATTTTCACAATGAAACTTGTGAGATCCTTGGGGGCAAGGACCTTGGTTCAGCCTTTTGTACCCAATAGATGCCCAAAATGCGTGTGTTTGATTTGGCAAAGGAAAATTGCTCAGTGTCGTGTTTTAGTAAATAAAAGAATCTATCTTTTTTGACCATAATGAAAAATACGTATTACACTTAGCTTATTATCTTCATTGATTTATGTAAGATAGTGCTACTGAACAAATATTAATTCCCAGACACCAATTTTCTGCTTTTATCCTGGGAAGATACTCACGTATGTCAGACATTATCAAATTTTTCACTTAAAATTGGTGAATTTTATTATTCATTAATTCTTTTTAAAATATTTAATAGAATTCTTCAGTGAAGCCATGTCGACCTGAAAATTTATTTGTTGGAAAGTTTATACATTCAACTTATTTAGTAGATATAGAACTGTTCAGGTTATCTATTTCTTCTTGAATGAGTTTAGTTATTTTGTATCTTTCAAAGAATTGGACTGTTTTATTGCATATTTTTATATTGAGAGTTTTTCATAGTATTCCATTGTTGTCTTTTTAACGTCTGTATTAACCTCACTTTCATTCTTGATGTTCGTAATTTGTGTCTTCTTCCTTTTTATTTCTTGGTCTGTGTGGTTAAAGGCTTATCAATTACATTGATTTTTTCAAACAGCCAACTATTAGCTTCATTGACACTTCTCAATTTAAAAAACAAAAATTATTTTATCATGCTTGCTTTGAGCTTAATTTGCTATTCTTTTCTAGTTTTATTAAACTGAATGAGTAGGTTATGAATTGAAGCCTTTATTCTTTGTTTTTCTTTTTTTTCTTTTTGTTTGAGACAGAGTCTCATTCTGTAGCCCAGGCTGGAGTACAGTAGCGCGATCTTGGCTCACTGCAACCTCTGCCTCCCGGGTTCAAGCAATTCTCATGCCTCAACCTCCTGAGTAGCTGGGATTACAGGTGCACGCCACTATGCATAGCTAAGTTTTGTATTTTTAGTAGAGATGGGGTTTCACCATGTTGGCCAGGCTGGTCTGAAACTCCTGACCTCAGGCTATCCGCCTGCCTTTGGCCTCCCAAAGTGCTGGGATTACAGGCGTGAACTGCCTTTATTCTCTTTTCTAACATAAGCGTTTAATACTATAAATGTCCCTTAAGCATAGTGGTGGTGAGAGTCAACATCCTTGTTCTGTTCTTAACCTTAGGGGAAAAACATTAAATCTTTTGCCATTAAGTATCATGTTAGCTGTAGATTTTTCATAGATGCTCTTGATCAGATTAAGTCAGTTCCCTCCCATTCCTAATTTATTGAAATTTTTTTTAATGAAGATTAGATGTTGAATTTTGCCTAATATATGTTTTGTGCCTTTTGAGATGACCATTTGCCTTTCCTTCTTTATACTGTTGATGTGATAATCTGTTACATTGATTAATTTTTAATATTTTATTGAAGTTTTTAAAAATTTTTTTATTATACTTTAAGTTCTAGGGTACATGCGCACAACATGCAGGTTTGCTACATATGTATACATGTGCCATGTTGGTGTGCGGCACCCATTAACTCGTCACTTACATTAGGTATATCTCCTAATGCTATCCCTCCTCCCTCCCCCAACCCCATGACAGGCTCCAGTGTGTGATGTTCCCCACCCTGTGTCCAGGTGTTCTCATTGTTCAATTCCCACCTATGAGTGAGAACACGCAGTGTTTGGTTTTCTGTCCTTGTGATAATTTGCTGAGAATGATGGTTTCCAGCTTCATCCATGTCCCTACAAGGAACATGAACTCATCCTTTTTTATGGCTGCATAGTATTCCATGGTGTATATATGCCACATTTTTTTAATCCAGTCAGTCACGGATGGACATTTGAGTTGGTTCCAAGTCTTTGCTATTGTGAGTAGTGCCACAATAAATATATGTGTGCACGTGTCTTTATAGCAGCATAATTTATAATCTTTTAGGTGTATATCCAGTAATGGGATGGCTGAGCCAAATGGTATTTCTAGTTCTAGATCCTTGAGGAATCGCCACACTGTCTTCCACAATGGTTGAACTAGTTTATAGTCCTACCAACAGTGTAAAAGTGTTCCTATTTCTCCACATCCTCTCCAGCAACAATGGTGCCCATTCTAATGACACCCTTGGCATCCATCAGGGGCTTCCTTTCTAGAATTCTTGCATTGACCTTTAAGAATCTCCAGAGTGAAAGAGAGAGCAATCTCAAGGAGCTGGCTTCAGATTTCTTGCTAGGCATGCTACATATGCTCTTAACAATAACGTGAGGCAGAATCTCCTGAGATAGAGAAGACAGCCCATGAAACCCAGACTTATTGAACTATGCCAAATTATATTTTAAAATCTAGTTTTAAAATCAGCACTATTCAAGGCGATGCAAAGACTACCAAAAAGAACTACATGGTACAATAATGTTTTCAAGAAGTACAAAGTCTATTCTAGAACAGAAAATAGTTCACATGCCCTTGATGTAAATGTCAATTTGGGTGTCCCTGAAGTTAAGTGTTCTGAGAGTTCAGAGGACAGAGTGTGGTGTAGGTAGGGCCTGCCTGGGCCTCAAAGGATGGGTAGGATTTGGAAAGTGATACTGGGCTCCTCCTATACTGTCCTTCTCATAAAGACCAGATTTATAGTGAATCGTCACTAACTGCATGCTAACGTGCAGAGGGGAAGCTCACAGTCAGTACTGAGAAATGCTAGGGATTCCCCATCACCTCACTCAGAGAACCTTTAGCCAAGAAACTGAAACTGGAGTCTCCCAAGACCAAGTGTGCAATGTCCACGCAGCTAGAATTGGAGGGTCGGAGGACAGTCAAGGGAGGAATCAGGTCTGGGCTGGACAACACCACTTAGCATCAGACACAGGCTGCTGAGGAAATCAAAACCAAGGAGCGGCCCTTTTTCCCCCTGACAACCTGGCACATCTGCCACAAATTCTCCAGTTCTAGTCTGTTCATAAACTCTTCTTCCTCTGGGACCTTCTGTGGGGGGTCTATGCTAGCTAAAGAACCAAGAAAATTCTCATGGATAACAAAGATTATCCTGAGAAAGAAGCCTGTAACTTGTACGGTCTGATCCTATTGCTTTTCAGATGGGCATCCAAGAACCAGAGAGAAGTGACTTGCCCAAGGTCACCTACAAGTTATAGGAGAGGCAGGACTAAAATACAGACAGGTCTGGCTTTACGCTCATTTTTATTTTTATTTTTATTCTTTTAGACAGGGTCTCACTCTGTCACCCAGGCTGGAGTGTAGTGGCACCATCAAAGCTCACTGCAGCCCCAAACTCCTGGGTTCAAACAATCCTCCCACCTCAGCCTCCCAAGTAGCTAGGACTGTAGGTGCTCACCACCACGCTGAGCTAATTTTTTTTATTTTTTAGTAGAGACAGGGTCTCACTCTGTTGCCCACGTTGGTCTCAAACTCCCAGCCTCAAAAGATCCTCCCTTCTCAGCCTCCCAAAGTGCTAGAATTAGAGGTGTGAGTGCTCAGCCTAAACTCATTTTTGAAGGTGCATCTGGCACACGGAAAAGGGCTCCAGCAGAAAGCTTCTGAAATAGTTCCAAACTGAAGTTGCCCTGATGTTTCTTACCAACACACCTGCCAATGAATAACCTCTTAGAGTCCTTCCACCTAGTTCCAGAGATTGCTGATATCCCTAAAAGTGAATCCGCTCCAAAAGCCGGTGATAAGGGCAACCAAAACCTTTGGGCTGAAGCAAAATTTTGGCAAGGATTTCTCATGTCTTCATTTGGGGAATTTGGAATAATGGAGAATGACTAAGCAAAGGGCAGGGTGCCGGGGAAAGTCCCAGACTTCAGTCTCAGGAGGCAAAAGCTTAGGTCCTTCTAGGCGGTCTAATCACCTCACTTTACACTTGAGAACAATGAAGCCTAGAGAGAGCAAGCAACTTACCCAAAACTACACAGGCATCTGGTGAAGAAGAGCTAGGCTCATGCATTACACCCCAGTGGAATGTTTTTTATAAGTTTAGAGAGAACAAAAGCTATTCTACCTGCTTGTCCATCGTTGCTGTCAGCCCCATGCAATCTTGGGTTTCCTTCCCTTGTTTGAGGTAGAGTACCACGTCAGACTTGCTCTTGACCATAGTAACTGTAGACAACAGGGGTATGATCTAATCTTAACTTNTTTAATTTCTAAGCATTTGGAAATTAAATCCTATTTTATGTTACTGATTTCTAGTTTACTTTCATTGTGTTAGAGAACATACTTTATATAATTTAAACTCCTAAAAAACTTTGGCACACCCATTAGGATGATTACTGTTTTTTAAGAAACACAGAAAATAGCATGTTTTGGTGAGGATGTGGAAGAATTGGAACCCTTCTGCATTGTTGGTAGGATTCTAAAATGGTGCAACCACTATGGAAAACAGGAAGGAGGTTCCTCAAAAATTTTAAAATAGAGCTACTCTATGATCCAGCAATCCCACTTCTGAGAATACTTCCAAAAGAATTGAAGGCAAGGTCTTGAAGGGCTATTTGCACACTTATGTTCATACCGGCATTATTTACAATAGTCAAGAGGTGAAAACAACCCAAGTGTTCATTGACAGATGAATGAATAAACAAAACAGTGTGTTTGTATGTATACACACATACACATACAACGGAATATTTTTATGTGTATATACATACACATACAAAATATATATGTTGTATTTATATATACACATACAAAATGGTATATTTATAATGGTATAACAATGGTGTGTATATATACACACACACACGGTGGAATATTATTTAGCCTTAAAAGGGAAGGCTGTGACTCCTGTCATATGCTACAGCATGGATGGACTTTGAAGATATTAGGCTATGTAAAAGAAACTAGTCACAAAAAGACAAATACTGTTTGTTCTATCGTTTGTTTATTTTCTGATTGTCCCCTTTAGTCTTTTTTCCTCTCTTTCCCATTTTCTGCTTTCTTTTGCAATATTGGTAGTTTAAATCTTAGTTCACTTCTCCAAGCTTTTCGTGTAATTCTTTGGGTCTGTTCTGTGCATGTACAGCTTAGGGTTTGGCAGAAGACTTATGTGAATTCATATAGAGAATTAGAAGATCCCATTCTCTAGCTCTCTCTTCTCTAGAATTTTATTCATGAGCCCACTCTTGAGACCATGTTTGCCTCTTTCCCAGTTCTCCTAGTCAAAAGGACAGGGTATTCTTGGAATTTTAGCTGCTTACACAGCCATCACAGCCAATCAATTCCACAACTAGGGCTTTTGGCGCAAAGCTGCTGGAAAAAACAGAAAACAAAACAAAAGAGGATTTCCCCACACACTCTTTGCTCACAGGGACCACTTTTCTTGGTTATTCTTGCTAGTAATACAGGGTTTCTACTAGGATTGTCACCAATCATGCCACTACTCTGCCATGCAGCTCTGCAACTGGAATCCACCCTCGGGAAAATCTGCAAGAGAAAAAAAAAAATAGACTGGGTGCGGTGGCTTATGCCTATAATCCCAGCACTTTGGGAGGTCGAGGCGGGCAGATCACCTGAGGTGAAGAGTTGAGGACCAGCCTGACCAACATGGAGAAACCTATCTCTACTAAACATACAAAATTTGCTGGGTGTGGTGGCACATGCTGTAATCCTAGCTACTCGGGAGGCTGAGGCAGGAGAATCACTTGAACCTGAGAGGTGGAGGTTGCAGTGAGCCGAGATTGTCTGGCCTGGACAACAAGAGCAAAACTCTGTCTCAAAAAAAAAAAAAAAAAAAAAAAAAGGACACCCACTTAATGCAGGCTTCTTCTCTAAGTTTTTTTGTTTTGTTCTGTTTTTGTTTTTGTTTTTTGAGATAGAGTCTTATTCTGTTACCCAGGCTGGAGTGTAGTGGTGCTATCTCGGCTCACTGCAACCTCCACCTCCCAGGTTCAAGCAATTCTCCTGTCTCAGCTTCCCAAGTAGCTGGGATTGTAGATGTGCACCACCATGCCTGGCTAATTCTTGTATTTTTAGTAGAGACGAAGTTTCTCCATGTTGGCTGGGCTGCTCTCGAACTCCTGGCCTCATGTAATTCACCCACCTTGGTCTCCCAAAGTGCTGGGATCACAGGCGTGAGCCACTGTACCCAGCCTTTTCTCTAAAGTTTTAACTCCCCTTCAGAATCTACTTGTTTTTGGTTACTTTTCAGTGTTTCCAGTTAATTGATTTTTGTATTTTTTTTCAGCAGTTTTAGTTGTATCAGGAGTAAAGATAGGTTGTAGTGAGCTTACTCCATCTTCTTACCTCAGTCTTTTTTTTTTTTTTTTTTTTGGAGATAGTGTCCTCATTCGTCCCGCCGGCGGAGTAACCAATGGCACAATCTTGGCTCACTGCAACCTCAGTCCCTGGAATTCAAGCAAATTATCCTGCCTCAGCCGTCCTGCAGTTAAGCTGGGATTGACAGGCGCCTGCACGCATGCCTGCCTAATTTTTTGTCCTTTTTAGTAAAGTTTGGTTTCACCATGCTGGACCAGGGTGGTCCTTGAACGCCCTGACCCTCAAGTGATCCACGGCCATCTTCAGCTCCAAAAACTGCAGGGATTAGCAGGCGGAGCCACTGCACCCACGCGAGCTTACTCCATCTTGGCCCCAACAACTGGAACTTCACTCTTTTACCTTGTAACCCCTCCTGCATATTTATACCTAATGTGAAGTCTCTTATGGGCAACATAAAGTATTTGACTTTTTATTCAGTCTCACAATTTCTGGCTTGTAATTGGTATGTTTAGATAATTTCATCTTAATGCAATCATGGTAATGTTCAGGAATTAAATCTACCCATTTTGCTACTTGTATTCCTATTGTTTTCTATTGCCTCTCTAGTCCTTTTTATCTTCTTTTCTGCCCTTCTTTGGAGTAATGAATTATGAATTTAATTTTATCTTCGCACTGTTGGCTTTTATTAGCTATACATCTTTGCTTTCAGTGGTTGCACGGAATTGTGCTATCATTAATCCTACCTTAAAATAATATCAACTACTTCACATGCTAAGTGGCTAAGAACCACACAACAAACACCAACTTGATTTGCTTCTCATCCCTTCGTCGCCATTGTTTTCACACATTTTACTTTTACATTACTATAAACGTCCTAATACCATTGTTGTCTATTTTTGCTTTACGTAGTTAATTTATCTCTTTAAGAATTAAAAAAGATTACATATCGGTCGTGTGGACGGGAGGTTTCATAGTGTTCTTTATTTTCTTTGTGGTAATCAAAGTTTGCCTGGTATCATTGTCTTTCTTGCCCTGAAGAGCTAAATTTAAAATGTCCTTGCAGTGGCAAGTCTGCTGGTAATAATTCTCTGTCTTTTTGTTTACTCTGCAAAGTGTTTTTTATAGAAGTTTCAGCCTTTGAAAAACAGTTTCCACTGGGTAAAGATTCTAGGCTGACAATTTTTTTTTTTTTTCTTCATCAACTGTCAAAGAGTTGCCGCTCCACCTGTCTTTTGAATACGTGTTACGTTTTCTGAAGAAGTATTCTGTAATTTTTACTCTTAACTTTGTTCTGCTATATAATATGCCTTAGTTTTGACCTGCTTTTAGCATTCCTTTTAATCACGTTTTAAAGAATATAGGTTATGGATATGCTTAGTGGGGTGGGTCTTCCACTGTGCGTTTATGCTTGCCTTGAGGTTTGTTTGACGTTTTTGAATTATCAACTTTATAGATTTCAATAGATTGTAAATTTTTGGTCCATTATTTCGTCAAATATTGTTTGCCTTTACTGTCTTGTGGGGGTGCCCAATGCCTCTGTCCACCTTATTTTTCAAGTCCTTTGTCTCTCTATGCTTCATTTTGAAATGATTTTGTTCGCTTAGTCTCAGTTTTGCGTGATCTTTTTTTGCAGGTGTCTAATCTGGTTCTTAATCCCCATCTAGTATTCTCTTTAAATAGTAGTATTTTTAATCTTCAAGCTTTCTTTTTTTTATTTCCTGTAATTCAGTGGTGCTGTTCCCTATTTTCTTTTCTGTTTCTGGTAATTTGATTCTTTCGTTTTGCTTGTGATCCCTAGCTAATTCTCAATTTTGTACGATCCTTTTCAAAGGACCTCAACTCCTCGTTTATTGATTTTTCTCTATTGTTTTCATGATTTCATTATCCTCTGCTAACTCTTTATTAATTCTTCTGCCTTCTTTAAGGTTTATTTGCTTTTTTTTTTTTTTTTTTTTTTTTTTTTTGAGACGGAGTCCTTGGGCTCGCCGCCCCAGGCCCTGGAGGCAGTGGCCGGCTTCTCAAAAGCGTCACTGCCACAGCTCCGCACTCCCGGGTTGAACCGCATTCTCCCTCCTGTCTCAGCCTCCCGAGTAAGCTTGGGACTACAGGCGCCGCCTCGCGCCCGGTCTGGTTTTTTATTTTTAGTAGGAGACGGGGTTTCCACCAGAAGTAGCCCCCAGGATGTCCTCGATCCTCCTGACCTCGTGATCCCGCCCCGTCTTCGCCTCCCCAAAGTGCTGGGAATTACAGGCCTTGAGCACCGCGCGCCGGCCAATTTCTCTTTTAGAGTCATGGTAGAAGGTTATTGACTTCAGATCTTCTTTTTAAATATATACATTTACAGCTGTAAACATCCCTTTAAGCACTATTTTAGTTGCACCTCATAAGTTTTGGTATGTTGTCTTCATTTTTATTCATCTGAAAATATTTTCTAATTTCCAGTTTGATTTTTTTCATTGACCTATTGGTTATTTAGGAGTATGCTACTTAATTAACACATATTTTTAATTTCCCAACTTTATTTCTGTTATTGATTGCTAATTTTTTTCCATTCTAGTCAGAAAACATACTTTGTATGATTTATGTTCATTTAAATTTATTGAGGATTGTTTTATGGCCTAGCATATGGTCTAGCCTGGAGAATATTCCATGTGCATTTCAGAAGAATATACATTCTACTGTTGTTGGGTAGTGTTATATCAATGTCTGTAAGGTATATTTGGTTTATAATTTTGTTGAAGTCTTCCGTATCCTCTTGGTCTTCTGCCTTGTTTTTCTATTCATTACTGAAAGTGAGGTATTGAAGTTTCCAGCTATTGCTGTTGAGTTGTCTGTTTCATTCTTCAATTTTGTTAGATTTTGCTTCATGTATTTTGGGGTGTGTTGTATGTACATGATTTTTAATTGTTATGTCTTCCTAATGGATTGATAATTTTATCACTACATAATATCCCTGTTTATCTTTGGTAAACATTTTGTCTTAAAGTATGTTTTGTTTGACATTAATATTGCCACTCCAACATTTTTATGGTTGCTGCTTACATGCTATATCTTTTATTAAAACCAGTCTGATAATCTCTCACTTTTGATTGGATTGTTTTCATATTAAATTTTATTATTGATGTAGTTGGATTTATATCTGCCACTTTGCTTTTGACCCTCTATATCTTTTGCCTTCTTTGTTCCTCTATTTGTACTTCTGTTTTCTTTTGAATTAAATGAACATTTTTCTGGTATAACATTTTAATTCCTTTTATGATTTTTTTCACTATATATTTTTAATCACTTTCACAGTGGTTGCTGTACGGCTTACCATATATGTCTTAATTTATCATAATGTAATTCATTTTTTTACTAGCTTAATTTTAGTGAGATATAGACACTTTACTCCAAGATAGGTCTAGTCCCTCTCCACTTTTGGTGCTTTTATTGTGATACATATTACACACACATAAACACATGTACAACACACATGCACATATATATTACAAATCAAGCAATACATTGTTATATGTATTACCTTATATAATTTATATATTTTAAAGAAGCTGAGAGAACAAAGAAGAGCAATTACATTTATATAGAGTCTATTATATTAAACTTTATATTGCCTTTTCTGGTTCTCTTTATTTTTTCTTGTAGATTCAAGTTACCACTTGCTGTCATTGCCTTACTTCAGTACAGCTTGTTCTCACCCACCTCTGTGGTGCTGTTATTGTCAAATTAATATATTTCTATATGTAATAAGTCCAATAATTCAATTATATACCTATTGTTTTATATAATTAAATTAGTTCAAAGAAGAAAGAAGAAACATATACATTTTACTGTCTTTCTAAGTGTATAATTACCTTTACAAAACACTCTGTTTTTCTGTGTGGGATCAAATTACCACCAAGAATCAGGTTTTTTTAGCCTGAAGAGTTTCTTTAGTATTTCTTATAGGTCATGTATGCTAGCAACACATTATCTGTCTTTGTTTATATAGGACTATCTATATCATCATCATTTTTGAAAGTTTTTTTCTGGATAAAATATTCTTGGTTGATGGTGTTTTGTTTGTTTCCTTTCATTACCTTGAAAATATCACTCTGTTCCCTTTAACCTCCATTGTCTCTGATGAGAAGTCAGCTGTTAAACCTATTGGGTTCCCTTGTATGTAATGAGTTGTTTTTCTCTAGTTACTCTCAAGATTTTAACTTCGTCTTTCAGCATTTCTGCTATGATGTGTTTGGGTGTAGATCTCATTGATTTTATCTTGTTGGAGTTTGTTGAGCTTTTGTATTTGTAGGTTAATGTTTTCACCAAATTTAGGATGCTTTTAACATTATTTTTTTCTAATAATTTTCTGCCTTTTTCTCTCTCATCTCCCTCTGGTACTCCATTACATTTATTCAGTGTATTTAATGGAGGCCTGCATTGCTCTAAGGCTCTGTTAATTATTCTTCATTCTTTCTTTTCTTTCTGATCTTGGATTGCATAATCTGTTGATCTGTCTTTAGATTTGCTGATTCTTTCTTCTGCCTGTCAAATCTACTGTTGAACTCCTCTAATGAATTTTTCATTTTAGTTATTGCACTTTTCAACTCTACAACTTCTGTATATATATTTTCTCTATTTCATATATATATATATATATATGTAATACATTAGATGGAATTTCTGTGTGTTATTGGGATTCTGTATTTGATGAGGCATTGTTATCATAGTTTCCTTTACTTCTTTACCATGGTTTTCTTTAGTTTTTTGAACATATTTATAATACTTGCTTTGAAGACTTGGTCTACCAAGTCTAATACCTGAGCTTCCCTAAGACAGTTTCTCTTGCCTACTTTTTAAAAAGCTGTGCATGAGTCACACTTTGCCCATTCTTTGCAAGTTTTGTAATTTTTTGTTGAAAAGTGGGTATTTTTGATAATATAGCAATCTGGATACTATTTACCACCAACACCCCCTTCCCCAGTTCAAGGTTTGTTGTTATTGTTTGTTAGTTGTTTAGTGATTTGGATGTACTAGTTCAGTGAAGTCTACTTTCCCTACAGTATGAAGCCTCTGATGTCACCTCAGAAGGCACAAGGTTTCTTGTGTGCACAGTCACCTTGGGATGGCATTGGTTTTTATCAGGGCTCTATTTGATGGTTTATTTCTCTGATCTCTCTGTTGTCAGTCTATTGGTATCATACATAGTCAGCTATTAGCTAACATTAGTTGCCAGCTGGTTGTTAAATTGTTTTTGTCAATTTATGGGGCATAAATTGCTCAATCTGATCCAATTTAATTAAGCACCTTTTGTATAGCTAGTTTTGAAACTAATATTTGAAGTTTACTCTGATTGCAAGAGACCTCTTGGAACACATCTAAGCATGTGTCTTTCCCTGATTCTCTTACATATGCATCTAGCTGATGTATGGTTTAGCTTGTTGCTGTCATAAAGTAACCAGCCCTTTCTTAATTACTCACCACCAAAATCTCCTTTGTTTCCACAGGACTCTGAGGCCTGAACTTCCTCATGCTCTGTTCCATATAAAGTCAGTTCCTTAGGGGAGAGTTTTGGAGTCTTCTGTTCTTATGGTCTTCCTGCCCCCTGGGGAAAACATCTGCATTACTCCTCCAGAGCTGGCAGCTTAGACAGTAGCCTGCTTTTCTTGCAGTTACACCCCCTACTTTATTGATGGGTTTGGCAGCTTTTGGGTTTCCCAGCTTTTCTCTCCTGGTGTAGAATCTTGCCTTATGAGTGAGCTGAGATAAGGGTATTTGAGGCCCGATATTCTTGGCCGTCCATGCCTTGGGTAGAGCTTCTGTCCTACAAGTGGTAACTGTGTAGAGTAAGAGCCATGCCCACCTGAATTAGAGTTTATGAAACACAGGTTTGGGTGTAGGTAAGAAATGTTGGCATCCTACCCTACCCCGTGTGACACTGTAATCCTAGGCTGTGAGCTGGAGGGAGATGGAACTCTGTGTTTTCTGCTGTAACTGCCCAAAGTAGAGTTTCTGTTACACTGATCTGGGGAAATAGAGATGGGATAAGAGAGGCAGGAGATGAATCGTGTCTTAAATGTCACAGACTGACATTGCTGTTAGCAAAATGTAGTAAATTTTCTTGAAGAAATATTTCTTCATTTTCTGTATGCTTTTAGGACAGTTTCCAAAGACTTTTAGCAGTTGTTGCTTTTTTATAATTTTCACAAACTGTGGTTGTTTAACTAGACTGAGAGTCTGTCCAGCACTTCATGCCACTATCCTGGAAGTCATTCCCCATATTGTTTTCCTGACGGTTCTTTTCCTCAGCTTTTGGTAGCTCCCTCTCACGTAGATGTAGATTGGGTAATCAGCCAAATATTCACCATGCTCTCTTACAGTTTTATTTTCTTGCCTGTGGCCTGGATAGTACTTCTATGCAATAAACTAGGGCAATAATTGTGCTTACCTAGTTTGTTTCTGTTTTCTTGGGGGTCACAGTCCTGGGCTACCTGTTGTGTAATATCTGAAATAAATGTTGTTTGATATTTTTTATGGCTTTCCAGTTGTTTAAGGAAGAAGGATAAATGTGGTCCCTTCTACTACATCCTGGCTGTAAGTGAGATTCCCAGTCCAGTTCTCTTCATCTCCTTTTTTTTTCTTTACCTGAGTAGGAGCTGAGACTTGAGATTTGAATTCTGGCTCTCCACTGGTTAAGGCAAGACCGCATTTTTCTCTACAAAGTAGAACTAATACAAGTACATCTCTTTTACTGTTTTTGTGAGAATTGAGTTAAATGTTTGTTAAGTGTTTATAACAGAATATGGCCAATAGGAAGCTCAAATAAGTTTTAGCCACTGCTACCACCACCATCACCACTGCCGCCATTGCTAGTACTACTACTACTTCCCATGTATCATTGAGGAAATTGTCTAAGGCTTGCTTATGGTACAGATATGGAAGAGGACCAGACCACAATATTTAGTAGATATTTGCCGAGACCAGCTCAGTCAGAGAGACCCTAATCCAGCGGCACTAGAGGAATTAAAGACACACACAGAAATATAGAGGTGTGAAGTGGGGAATCAGTGGTCTCACAGCCTTCAGAGCTGACATCCCCCAACAGAGATTTACCCACATATTTCTTAACAGCATACCAGTCATTAGCATTGTTTCTATAGATATTAAATTAACTAAAAGTATCCCTTATGGGAAACAAAGGGATGGGCCAAATTAACTGCAGCAGGAACACGCCCTTAAGACACAGTTTGCTCATGCTAATTGTTTGTGGCTTAAGAATGCCCTTAAGTGGTTTTCCG
>NW_016823823.1:191447-195115 GCF_001698545.2 Rhinopithecus bieti
TCTAGCTTGCTGAATTCCTGCCTGAATAGAACTAAGAGCGGTCGCTCAAGGCGCTGCTCGAACAGTCACTGGGGCAACTACTTTTCACCCAGTGTCCTCTGGAAAAGAAAGATCTGGGGGGTCATTTTCTTCAAAATAATGAGGAGGGGGTGCAGAAGGGTAGGGATGAACCTCTCCTTCCTTTGCCACTTTAGCTTTAGCTGGCAAATAAACATACTCTGTATCCTTTTCTGTTACACTCTTGTTCTTCCTCATTATCAGTGTGAAAAAGTTCCAAGGTAGAACGAACCAGACCCCAAACTTGCCCCATTGTTACCCTGACACTTCCGAGCTCCCCTTCTTACTCACCACAGGGATTGCTTTAAGAGTATTCGGGTGTCCTCCAGCTAGTTTTCCGTTCTAACTGTCGCTCCGGCAACCCTTCAACCTGGATTCGAGCCCCCACGAATGGACGCCACTTGCCGAGACCAGCTCGGTCGGGGAGACCCTAACCCAGTGGCACTAGAGGAATTAAAGACACACACAGAAATATAGAGGTGTGAAGTGGGGAATCAGTGGTCTCACAGCCTTCAGAGCTGACATCCCCCAACAGAGATTTACCCACATATTTCTTAACAGCATACCAGTCATTAGCATTGTTTCTATAGATATTAAATTAACTAAAAGTATCCCTTATGGGAAACAAAGGGATGGGCCAAATTAACTGCAGCAGGAACACGCCCTTAAGACACAGTTTGCTCATGCTAATTGTTTGTGGCTTAAGAATGCCTTTAAGTGGTTTTCCGCCCTGGGTGGGCCAGGTGTTCCTTGCCCTCATTCCTGTAAACCCACAACTTTCCAGCTTGGGCATTAGGGCCATTAAGAACATGTTATAGTGCTGCAGAGATTTTATTTATGGTAAGTTTTGGGGCCAGTTTATTGCCAGATTTTGGGGGGCTTGCTCCCAACAGATACTGCTGGATATTAAACATTATGTAGTAGTTGGGTTTTTGTATGTATGAACTCTCATTTGTTTGTATTAATGTGCACACTTAGGATGATAGAACTTCAGAGCTGGAAGAGATCACCTGTGTCAATCACGAGCAAAATTAGGTACATAGAGCTGATTCCCTGAGCTAAGATTATGTAACAAGTTCATCTCTGACTTCCATTAAGTGCTGTTAGTGTCACACTATACCACTTGTCTCTTCTGTATCTAATGTCCTCCTCCACCAGCATCCAAGGTAAAATTGTGCTAATAGTTCTCTACAATTCGGTAAATTTTAAAATTGAGGTAAAACCAAAGATAGTGTTAACTGCCCACATTGAACTCTTAGGGTAGTTCAAGCTAGGTAGGTAAATGAGTTCAATATCCAGGCATTAGTAGACGTCCACAGCCTGTTTCTATTTATAAAGATCTGGAAATAGTTAAGGTGGCTAATTTTGGAAATGTATTTCATTTCCATCTGGTCTGAATCAATGAACTTAAACTTCATGCTATGTAGGATGGAGACATTTTATGAGATACCAGATTTAAAGGCTGTTATGTAATGTTCTCAGAGTCTTCTTTTGGTGTTACAAGATAAGTTTAATTACTTATCTGTGCTCAAGTGATATGATATCAGTAATATCTGATGAAGAAGCAAGTGGATGCCTCCTGCTGACTTGGATATCCTTCTTAGAGTCTTCAAACCTTCCCTGTATGATGTTCTCTGTCAGGAGAACAGTGCATTGGTGCTTTACTTTAATACTCCTCAGCATATCAAGGTGATATAATAGCACTGGCAACCTGTTTCTGAATATCTATGTGCCAAGGCATTGTTCTAAATTCTAAACCTTTTCCCCACATTATCTCATTTTAATTATCACAGAAACATTCCAAAATAGGTATTATATTCCAGTTTTATAGAGGAATGAAACTGAGGCTCAAAAAAGTGAAGTATCTTGTCTAAGATTATGTAGAAGGCCAGGAACAGATGTGGAATTCTGACCCAGAGTGTCTGACTCTGAAGCCCTGTGTTTCCCACAGGGTTTATCATTGGAATTAGCACTGAAATCATTGGTCATAGAGCTACTAAATGCAAGGCTCTACTACTAAAACTTTTAAAGGCAATGTTGTAAAGATACTACAGTGTATCTTTGCACCCAGAAGATTAATGGGAGGAACAAGTAATTAAAGGTTTCATGTTAGATAAGACTTTGGTGAAAGAATGCAAGAAGCTAAAGTTGTACTATGGGCTTAAACCCCCAAATGGTATCCATCTATTGGTTTTACCAGCCAGCAGGTGGTCTTCAAGAAAGGAGGATGTTTTGGTTAAGCAAAAAGACATTGTGGTTTAGAGTAGCAAGGGTTGATTAGAGTTAGTGCTGCGAGGTGCTTTATGTACTTCTCATTTGATCCTTATAATGGTGCTTTAAATTAGGTGGTATCATCCTCATTTTCAGATAAAGAAGTTGAAACTTAATAACTTGCCTGCGGGCACAGGCTGTTATAGAATTTGGCAGTCATTACCCAGGTCTGCCTACTCTGAGCCTGTGTCCTTTCCTCTCTCTCTCTCTGCCTGAAGTCGGGTCCAGGTAGCATCATATCTGCTACTATCTCCTTTTCCTCTTTGCTTTGGACTTCAGATTATTTTTCAAAGGATAGAGAGAAGGTATATTTCTCTATTACTTAAATTTTTTTCATTGGACAGATATGTGGGATTCTTACATCACACTTAATTCATCTGGAGTCAGCGAAGGGCAGGGATGGGTATCTGGAACAGTTTTCACACACTAATTAACATATCCAGTTTCTATGCTTTACCTTGGAATTCTGTCATTCATGATAACACTCATTATTTCAGGCTGATCACAAGTTCTGATGGGTAGCTATATATGTTTTTGACTGATGAAACCTAAAGAATAGTTCATTAATAGATGCCATTCGTCTAGGAAATTAAATCTTCAAAATTGGGTCTTTTGGGAAAATAGAATAAAAGAATCTTCGGTAAAAGGCAGTTCTTGTAGTTGATAGTACTTGGGATTGGTGATCTTGCAAGTTAATGATCCCGAGTCCTGCCTCCCATTAACCTTTAATGTCAGCTGTCAAAAAAAACAAAACCAAAAAATGGCTATGAGCTTCAAAAATCATTTTACTTTGGCTCTCCTGTGTTCTGGTTCATCGAAGCAGTCTTTTCTTTGCTCGTTAAGAAAAAAGAGACCCTGCAAATAAAATACTAAAAGCCTCACTAGTGGAGTTGACTTATCAGTGTTCCAAAATATTTAGTGCTCCAGAAAACTCAATCATAAAAACTAAATTATGAAAATGAAGATCTTCTGACTGGGCACAGTGGCTCACACCTGTAATGCCAGCACTTTCAGAGGCTGGGGTGGGCGGATCACCTGAGGTCAGGGGTTTGAGACCAGCTTGGTCAACATGGTGAAATCTCATCTCTACTAAAAATAGAAATACTAGCCAGGCGTGGTGGTCGGTGCCTGTAATCCTAGCTACTGAAGAGGCTGAGGCAGGAGAATCACTTGAACTCGGAGGAAAAGGTTGCAGTGAGCCAAGATCATACCACTGCACTCTAACCTGGGTGACAGAGCGAGACTCCATCTCAAGAAAAAAAGAAAAATACAAAAATTAGCCAGGCATGGTGGCGTGCACCTGTAATCCCAGCTACTTGAGAGGCTGAGACAGGAGAACC
>NW_016823823.1:198503-202266 GCF_001698545.2 Rhinopithecus bieti
CCTTTGGTCTTTGATGATGGTGATGTACAGATGGGCTTTTGGTGTGGATGTCCTTTCTGTTTGTTAGTTTTCCTTCTACCTCTCAGGACCCTCAGCTGCAGGTCTGTTGGAGTTTGATGGAGGTCCACTCCAGCCCCTTTTTTTGCCAAGGTATCACCAGCAGAGGCTGCAGAAGAGGAAATATTGCAGAACGGCATATGTTTCTGCCTGATCCTTCCTCTGGAAGCTTCGTCTCAGAGGGGCACCCGGCTGTATGAATTGTCACTCGGCCCCTACTGGGAGGTGTCTCCCAGCTAGGCTACTCAGGTGTCAGGGACCCACTTGAGAAGGCAGTCTGTCCGTTCTCAGATCTCAAACTCTGTGCTGGGAGAATCACTACCCTCGTCAAAGTTGTCAGACAGGGACGTTTAAGTCTGCAGAAGTTCCTGCTGCCTTTTGTTCAGCTATGCCCTGCCCCCAGAGGTGGAGTCTACAGAGGCAGGCAGGCCTCCTTGAGCTGCAGTGTGCTCCACCTTGTTCGAGCTTCCCAGCTGCTCTTTTTGCCTACTCAAGCCTCAGCGATGGCGGACGCCCATCCCCCAGTCATGCTACCACCTTGTAGTTCAATCTCAAACTGCTGTGCTAGCAGTGAGTGAGGCTCTGTGGGCGTGGGATCCTCCGAGCCAGGTGCAGGATATAATCTCCTGGTGTGCCCTTTGCTATGGCTGTTGGAAAAGCTCAGTATTATGGTGGGAGTGTCCCGATTTTCCAGGTACCATCTGTCACAGCTTCCCTTTGCTAGGAAAGGGAATTCCCTGACCCCTTGCGCTTCTCAGGTGAGGTGATGCCCCGCCCTGCTTCGGCTCACCCTCTGTGGGCTGCACCCACTGTCCAACCAGTCCCAGTGAGATGAACCAGGAACCTCAGTTGGAAATGCAGAAATCACCCATCTTCTGCATCACTCATGCTGGGAGCTGTAGACTGGAGCTCTTCCTATTCGGCCATCTTGGAACCTCCTCAGTTTTATTTTCTTACAGTTTATTTTCTCCTGAAGAAGTAACTCTAAATTTTTTATTGAACACACAATGTGTATTTTACTCCTATTAACCAGGATGTTTCCTCCTCCTTCCCGTTTTGTTGCAGGTATTGATATTCAAAAGATTTATAATTGCATTTTTTGTATATTTGAGGAACTACCAAGTGGTGTTTTATGAGCATCAAATGGCAAAAGTCAGCATCTGTGGTTGGATCAGGATAGTAATTACACATGGCACATTTATCTTATTCCTTCTGTGGAGTAGAGCAGAATTAAGGCCCTTTTTAGAGTTTTAGGGCTGCATAGGTTTGGAGAGGCCTCATCCGTCATTCTTCCCTGTAGGTTCAACTCTACCTAAACCTTTCTAGAAAGATGAATATCTTATTTTTAAAGGGCCTTTGGGAATTAAATTTTGAAACCTCCTTGTAAGTCATTTCTGTGTTTAGGGTTTTCACTGTCAGGACATTATTTTATTCAAGTAAAATCCCATTACAAAGACACAGATATTTTCCTCTCCTCTTGAATGCTTTATAGAAATGATACTTTGTTGTGCTGACCGCAATGGACTACATTACTACAATAAGCCTATACCAGCAAACTTTTTTCTGTCCCCAATTCCATACCAGCTAGTTTATAATACAGATATCTGGTCTTACGTCTGCTTTGTAGGGGAAAGAAGAGGACAAAACTGGGGAAGAGGTATGAGAGGTTTCCTTTTATAACCTTTCCTCTTTACTGCTAGGTTGTGATCACTTGCAGATTTACCATTGACAGTGTGAGGTGAACTCGCTTGTTTTCTGGTCTTATCTATGGGTTGGGAATGCTATTTATAGCAATATACTAATTATTTAAAAATTCTACTCAAACCAAAGAAACTAGAAGGTTGGTTAAGGGGAGATCAATTAGTGATGAACCCTTAGCTGTGTTTGAGTCCCTTTTCTCTTTCCCAGTGTTTGTTAGTCTTCTGGTCTTTTGATTTTCTCATTCCTCTGAATGTATCCCGTGAGAAAGTCCTAGTACATGCTGTTGAACTAAGAAGAAACTTAATAGTTAAGTTATGTCTTTTAGTAATTAAAGGGGTGCTGCAAATAATTTAGTAAAAAAAAAAGGGGGGGTAGTGCTGACTCATCTTGGTTGGTCAGGTGTGATAGCTCATAGTTAACATTTGTTTAGCCAACTTAATTCCAAGGTTAAGCATTACTTGAAATCTCTCTTTTTTGGATGATATTGATTGCATGATCCTGAGTGTTCAACATTAAGTTATCTTAATGTATTTCTTTTAGGAAGTAAAAGTTATCATCTGGTATATAGTAAGAACCTAACAGTTCATATCTCTTTCTTTATAATTAAAAATATATTCTCACTTCATCACAGCAGATACTATGTTAGCTGCTTAGCAGCAACATGTTCATAAGGAAGGAAAATCTTATAGATTTAATTCTGCCCAGAGGGGTATTTAATTCTGCCCAGAGGGGTTGAAAGACCAGCTACTCAGGAGTCTGAGACAGTATATAAAGTATTATGAACAGAAAGCTGAACTTTCATAATGAAGCCATTGTGGATATTGTGTCAAAATGTCATTTTAATAATCCAAATTTTAATCATCCTGACTTTACCTGTCACATCATATTTTATTTTCTATTAGCCACACATCTCTGAAATGTTCTCTAAGAGGCAGTGGTAATAGAATCTATGTTGTCCTAATATATTTGCATTGTCAGGCATTGATGAGAGAATAGGTTTAATATACTTTGCACAAAGCTCTCCACATGGGCTCAGTCTCTGTGTGGAATATATTCTCTATGTGACTAACAATATGAACTTAACAGCATCATTTCATTATGGAGTCATTATGCTCAAGCGATTTGTCTGCATTTTTATTGTGTATCACTGAGAAGTAGGGTTTATACTGAAATGTATCCTGGATGAAGGCCCTGCTAAAATATTTCATGTTTATATTCCTCCAGTTCTACTACTACATGTGCTTCTCTTTGGAACTGTCCTTTAAGACCATTTTCAGACATCGGGTACAGGCTTCAAAGGTGTTCATCTTCATCTTTATACACAAAGAGCAAGGGTTAAGCATTGTAATTCATCCAGATAATTGAGCATAAGCCAAAAGTTCCAGTTGGGTAGAGGGTAAGACTGTTGCCCATGAGATGAGAGAAATGGGTGTCTTGGATGAAATGCTCTAATAGTGTGGACTAGATGATCTGGTAAAAAGAAGATTCAGTGTCAAAGTGTTAGCTCTTTGTGTCCTTATAGAATTTATAGATTATCTTAGTGTGCTTGCTTCTTCCTTTTCAATTGCCCTGATTTGGGCTTTCTCACTGTTGTTTAGCCCTGGGAACGTTTATATTCAGCAAATATCTTTTGAGCAACGCTTAAGTACAAACTTAAAGAAAGAAGTTTGAAGGGCAGGTGTGGTGGCTCACGCCTGTAATCCCAGCACTTTGGGAAGCTGAGGTGGGCCTATCACCTGAGGTTGGGAGTTCAAGACCAGTCTGGCCAACATAATGAAACCCCGTCTCTACTAAAAATACAAAAAAAAAACACACACGGGTGTGGTGGCATGCACCTGTAGTTCCAGCTACTCAGGAGTCTGAGACAGGAGAATCACTTGAGTCCGGGAGGTATAGGTTGCAGTGAGCTGAGATCGGACCAGTGCACTCCAGCCTGGGCAACAAGAGTGAAACTCAATCTCAAAGAATAAAAATACAAAAGACAAAAAAAAAAAAAAAAAAAAAA
>NW_016823823.1:202318-231856 GCF_001698545.2 Rhinopithecus bieti
AAAAAAAAAAAAAAAAAAAAAAAAAAAAAAACACAGATGGACACCACATCTTTTTTTTACATTTGAATACTTATGAAACCAATTGTCAAGTTGGGGATTTTGGGTCATATCTGACTCCTGGTTCCACACAAGAATTTATGTGCCGTCTGATCTGTTTATCCTCTAAGGCATTTTGATCTTTAAAGTTACTTCAAGCCATTAAACATTTGCATTACTTGAAAAATAGGATTTATTATTCAGTAATTCTGTATATTTTAAGATTTCTTTCCTCTTTTTTCTAGGGAAATTAATGACTTTCTTTTTTAAACCAGCATCATTCCCTGATACAACATTGCAACTAATGATAGCTGGAATATGCTCAATTCCAAATGGTCCCGTGTCATTTTTCTATATCGTAAGAGTGAATAAGATCATCTGTAGATCAGCCAGAAGGCTTTGTGTTTTACCTTTGTAGCAGCCTCTTGAAGGATATCTAATTTGATACTGTTATCTGTAAGAAATTGAATAAAGCAAGATAAAGCACGTATGTTCAGATGTGTGGCTGACAGCTCTCCTGAAAGCAGAATGCTAATTTTTTACTTTAAAAAAAAATCTGGAAGAAGGCCCCAAATAATTCAGGGGAAGACAAATGATGCTGAAATGAAGTCACATGACTCAGTGGATAATTCCAGTGAAACCCAGGAAGAACCGCATTAGTGATAGTCTGTAAGTATACACAGTGTTTTACAATAGGTTGATTGCACTAAACAAAGGAGAAAATCCTTTCTCTGAGGAGCTTACAATCTAAAGATGCAAGTTGGTGCGGTGCAATATGAAATGAGAACAGTAAGTGAGCCCCATGGTGGGTGGTCTTCATAGCTGAAATGCTTCGAGACAAGTGCCTTCTTGGAAAGGTAGAGGTTGGAGAGGGAGTGGCCCAGGTGTGCAAAGAAGTTGAAGGCTGTTCTTTTGGGACTGGGGAATAAGGATAAGGAAAGAGAAGGCTGGATAGTCTGTCTGAAAAGAGGCTCGACATAAAAATGGGTAAAGAGATCAGACTGACATTGGCATGGTACAGCGTGGTGATTTAGAGAACAAGGGGAAATTCCAGCAGAAGAGGACTGAGAGAGAGGGGCAAACAACATACCTTAGGACTGTATTACAGCAAATACCATGTCTTTAAAGATTTTCCAGATCTCTCCCTAGATCTGGAGAATGCTGCTTGTAACAGATTCTTTCCAGTGTGAATGGATTCTGTACCAGAGGAAAGAACAGTCTAGTATGGTTAGAACAGTCCAACAAGATTCTGTATGCGAAAAGGGCTTTGTACAAACCGCCCATGGGGTTTTAAAAAAGCTTTTTTTTAAAAAAAAAAAAAAAAGCAAAAAAAAGCAAAGCAGTACAAATGTACGTCATCATCATTTTGCCTAGCTTTGACTTTATTAAATTTTTGGTTGGTAAAGTATTTTAATAAAAGGTTAGCAGTAGAACTTCCCATTTCAGAGATGTTATCAGAAACAGATTTGATAAATGCCTCCCTTGTTTCCATGTTAGCTCATTACAACTTCTCATAGTAAATGTTCCCACAAAAGGCTCTCTATTTTCCTTACAATTGAACTAATACTTCATGTAAGTGAAGATCCTCATTCTCATCCTCATTCCTGCCCCCTCTCTTGTTATCCAGCCTCTTTTTCACTTGTGTTCATATGCTCATATGTTTTCTTTGGTCTCACAAAACCATTTTTATACTCTGCCTTATTCCAGCAAGGATATCAGTTGGTTTACCAATAAATACATACAATAACGAGATTAACAAATTGACAGGGAAACAGGTATGTAGGGAAAATAATTATAAGAAACAAAATGAGGCCAGGGTAAGGTTAGTACACCAAGTATACAGCACTGGGGACTTCTGATTGTGCCCTGAATTTGACTCAGCTTCTTAGCACACGGATCAAGGAAGGAAATGTTAGTTATAAGAGTTGCAAGTGTCCATAAGGTAAAAATGAACTCATTTCTCAGAAGCAGCACAGCTTGTCTGCAGACTTGTAAGAAATTCCTCCCATAGAGTTTTATAAATGCCAGTTTGTTGGATATGGATTTTATCCTGAGGGCGCTGGGAAGCCAGTGAAGTTTTTGATTTAGGGGATGACATACACAAAGCCATATTTAAAGTAGGTATAGGAAAGCTCAAATGAATTGGGGAGGGGGGAACTAGATGCAGGAACAAGTTAGAGATGAGGCTCTAAGAGTCTGGGCAATGAGGATGTATCAGAGTGAATGGCAAATGAAGGCAAGCTATAAGAGGTTAGGAAGATGTACAAGGACATTGCTTAGATCTCAATGGAAAAGGAAGAATCAAGGATGCCTGTAGGGTTCAGGTACAAGCTAAAGAGATGGTATCATAATCCCTTGCAAATAAAAGAGGAGGAAAGATGTGTTAAAGTGGAAAGCCCAGAAGATGATGAAAAAGCTGAGATAACCACTATGGGTTCTTATAGTCACATTTTAGAGCAAGCAGAACAAAGAAAATGGAGAGTTATCATTTATTTAGCACTTTATAGTTTATGAAGTACTTTTACATACAGTATCTTATTTTGTCCTCATGACATTCCTGTGAAGGAAGTGGTACTATCCACAATTTACTGATAAAAGATCTTGGACTAAATGATTAACTGACATATAACTAGTGAGTGCCTTGTTTTCCCCCCACTGTATTACACTGCCTCAAGAAGACCACCTGCTTGGAGCTGTTGACATAGTATTATTAGATGAAAATATCAGGACAAGGTTAGAGTTTTGCCATCATTATAAACATCAGTATTTTGCTTTACTTCATATACTTGTTCTACTGGGGAAATTTGATAGGGATAAGACTGTTTGCCCCTACACTAAATGTCCCCAGACTACTATGCTTTTAAAATTTCGTATCTGCTTTTTATACTTCTTTAATCTCTTCCACTGCTGTCAGCTGTTACTACTTGATATGTCTGTCAGCTCCCCTCCTCCTAATCATTTGTACCCCTGGAAACCAAACAAATATGCTTGTTACTTTTAGACACAATCTTAAGAGTGACTATGCATTGAAGTAGAACATAGGGAGTCCTCTTATGAGAACTCTAACCCTTATTTATGTTTTTATGGGTAAAGAACATAAGTCTCACTGTACGTTCATTCTTAGAATATATCATTTTGGCTCTCTTCTAGTGTCTTGGCCAATTTTGAGTAGTTGAAAGTGCTGGATAAGTTACCTAGAAAGGTGAGGTGACAGTATATATATTTAATATGTAACCTTGGCCAATATTTTTTAAAAAATAGATGTTTTGGTGGCGACTGGAAAGTAATCATGCTTTACAAAGGGAAGGTTGTGAATTTTTAGTGAATAGTAGTCTAGATGCCAAAGGTTTGAAGTGACTGCCCAACCTCCTTTATTCCAGAATGACTGGTGACCACTTCTCTCAGTCCCCATTCCCCTCTACTGGAAAAATTGCAGACATTTTCTTTGTTCTCCAGTAAGTCTTTCTTCCCAAAACAGTCATAGAAGCTTCCAACCAGCCCTTTCTTGGTTCACTTGTCTTTCTCTTTTTCCCTCTGCGAGGAAGGCTTTTCATAAAGATTTATTGACTCTCCACGGGGCATTGTTCCTATAGGAAGCACTGAACTCCTCAGTGTGAAATCTGTGTCTCCAGCTGGCTAAATAAAGCACTTTGTGACACTTGGTACAGCATGTGCATAATTCAGATGTGTGGACTGTGGCCCCTAGCATCATGAGGACTCAGCCCATGTCCAAATAGAAGCGGTATTTTTTACAAATTTACTTTTCAAATTAATTTTTAAGATGAAGAGCAATTAGTGGCTAATCAATACATTTATGAAGCCACCTGAATTTGGTAGAAATGAGAGAGAAGAGGAAAGGTGATTTCCGTTCACACTCTATTGAAGTATGAAATTAATAAAAGTTGATGTCATTAAAACTCAGCAAGGTCAATAATTAAAACTCTTGGTCTTTTGAATATTCCTAGGAAAGATTGTATCCTTCATAATGATGGAAATGGAAAATGCTTATTTCTTTGCACAGGTAGTTTGGGACAAAAGAACTACTTTTACTGTTAGTTAGAAATATCCTCATGTCACCTTGTGCCCAGAAAAATAGGAATTATTTTGGATTAGTTGTGGTCTGTGAAAATACAGTGGTGATACTACCATTTTATGGCTTTGAATTGGCTTTGGGAAAAGTTTCTAGTTTGATGCTTTTAGGAGCTCATGATTGGATATAAGATTTACAAAGGTAATTGGGAGAAAACAACTTCCTATGTCCTTGAATGAATTCATTTAAGGTATAAAAGTATTTTCTAGAAATAGGCAGGATATCTAGGTCTTGATAGGAGTGAGGGACATTTCTTCAGCTTTAGTAGTCATCCTGTTTTGCATGTGACCATGACAGTATATCCATTTTAGACTGACCTTTCAGAAGAAGAGAAATTTGCTTTTCCTTCTTTTTGCTTTTGTATCTAAGTGTCTATTACAGGAACATACATTTGGTGGGTATTCAAATGCCTCTGATGAGATGTTTATTGGTAAATGAAAAATGTTTCCTGAAGGGAGCAAATGGTATGCTCTCTAAAGATAATCAGATTTATCAGTTCAAAAATATGGCAATGCAACTGAAGTATCCAGATTGAATAGTAAACTATGAATTATGCCTACACAATGCTGCAACTGCCACCTTATGTGACCTCAACTTTTGCAGTATAATGAAGGTATATTATTAAACATTTAAATAGCCTCACTTACTGAATAAACAATCAGCAGCTTGATACATTATGTTTGGACCTAGCACTAGAGATACTTCACTCATTATAGTGCTTGTGAGCACTAAGGCCAACCCCTGATATTTGAGGGACATTATGCAAATTTCCTCAGAGCAGCATGGTTTGGAGTTCTCTGTCTGATACATCAGTTAGCATTAGTGCCCTGTGGCTAAAAAGGATATGATGATGGGTGAGTATCCAAGTGTGAGATTTAAAATAAACCAATCAGATTTGAGACTTTAGACTTCAATTTCCTTTCATCCATCAGCTACGTTGAACTTTCCTTTAGAAAACCAGACTAGCATTGACCTGCTAGAGTCCATGGGGAAACTATGTTATAATAAATTTTGATTAGGTATTAGTAGATATAAGAGACAGAAGAGATGAGCTAGCCAGGAAGGGTGAGGTGGGCAGAAGGGACATTACTGAGCTGAGGAGGGGATAATTAGATTAGAACAAAGGAAAGTGTGTATACCTCCTCACCCTTCCTCTCAACTACTATTTTGGTCTAGCCATGAACCTTGCTTATAGATCTGTTATCATTCCTATCTTAGTTTTCTTCCACCACTACCACTCCCATTCATTTATTATTCTTTTTCTCTTTTTTGAGACAGAGTCTCACTCTGTTGCCCAGGCTAAAGTGTAGTGGTCCAGTCTCAGCTCACTGCAACCTCTGCCTCCTGGGTTCAGGAGATTCTCATGCCTCAGCCACCTGAGTAGCTGGGATTATAGGTGCCTGCCACCATGCCTGGCTAGTTTTTGTATTTTTAGTAGAGACAGGGTTTCACCACATTGGCCAGGCCGATCTTGAACTCCTGGCCTCAAGTGATCCACCTGCCTCTGCCTCCCAAAGTGCTGGGATTACAGGCGTGAGCTACCACACCCTGCCCGTTTCTTATTCTTGATGCCTTCTGTCCTTCTGGATATTCCCTATTAAGTATTGCATAATAAAAGAAAGACAACAAGGAAAACTGTTGTTTTCTTTGTTTTGTTGTATTTTGAAAATTTGTCCTACTTTTCCCCTTTACCTTTCTTCATTGATGCTGCCCAAATAAAACCTTTATCAGATAATCTCCTCTACCATATTTGTACAAAAGCATTCTATTATAAAATACTGCAGCTGAGCTCATTTTGTTTATTTAACAATATTCTCTGGATGGCATCTCAATCACTCTGACACCTTGTCATCTAGGGTGGCATCCCAGGGTATTTATAATCTTCTCAATGGTTAGCATGAAATTCTCAAACCAAAATTAATTTGAAGACACTTTAACTTAAAATGATTTGAAAAGATCCCCAAATCAAATTGTCATAGGCATGACACCGCCTAACAATTAGAGATTAGTGCTTTGGAACAATGATTCTTAAACTGTTTTGTTTCTGAAGGAAATATTTAGTCAACACCCCACCCTAAGAAGAGGAACAATCATTTATGACCGAACAGCCAGAATTTTCTGATCTCAAGCATTCTCTCAAAAAAAGTTCTTAAAGGCTATGAGAGAATGTAGCAACAGTGGTGGACATAAGAAGGGAATTGGCTTACCTATTCATTCATTCATTTTCATGCATTCATTCAGCAAATATATACTGAGGGCCTACTATATGCCAGCATTATTTTATATAGGTTCTATCTACCTTGTTATACAAAAGATAATATTCCCTGGTTTGAAAATGCTCATTCTCTAGTGGTGAGTAACCTATGGATGAATTAGAGTAACCCTTAGTTCCATTTCTCTTTGGTAACCAATGATTCAGTACTATGTAGTTTGGATCACTTTGCAGTATAGTGGTTTTGTCTTCCCGTTCTGTGATGTTTCTCTAGCCTGTAGCCTCTTACCCATCATTCATAACCATCACTGGTGTTCATTGAATTGTACTTGTAGTTGTTTGCAGTGTGTTGATTTTAATTTTCTTTCTTTTGAACTTTTATTTTAAAATATTTTAAACATAACTTTTATTTTCAGAAATACACGAAGTTTCAAAAAATAATACAGAGAGGTCTGTTGTACCCTTCATTCAGTTTTCCCCAATGTTTATATATTATATAATTAGAGTGCAATATCAAAACCAGGAAACTGAAATTGGTACAATGTGTATATAAATTCTATGCCATCTTATCACTTCTGAGGATTTGTATAGCCAATAAAAACACAGAACCATTCTATCACCATAAAGATCTCTTTCTTGCTACCTACCCCTTTAGAGTCAAACCTGCTCCCTACCATTCTTCACTGTCTGTAACCCCTGGCAACCACTATTTGCTTTCCATCTCTAAAATGTTGTCTTTTCTAGAATATTAAATAAAAGAATCATACAATCCCTTTTGGGATTGGCTTGTTTTCACTGAGCACGATACCCTTGAGATTTATCTAAGTTTTTGTCTGTATCAATAGTTTGTTCATTGTTACTGCTGAGTAGTATTCCATGTTATGGACATACCACAGTTTGCTCAATTGTTTGCCCACTTTATTGTTCTATTTCCTTGTTCACTGATTCTTTTCTCCTGTTCTCTGTGTTCTGCTGTTGAGCCCACACATTGAGTTTTCAATTTGGCAAGTATATTTTTTCAGTTCTAAAATTTCCATTTGATTTTTTTGTAGGAGGGAAGTATCTGGCATTTTTTAACTTCTATTTTAGGTTCAGGGTTACATATGCAGGTTTGTTATATAGGTAAACTCATGTCATGGGGATTTGAAATTATTTCATCACCCAGGTACTAAGCTTAGTACCCAATCATTATTTTTTCTGACCCTCTCTCTCCTCTCACCCTTCACCCTCAAGTAGGTCCCAGTGTCTTATATGTCCATAGGTCCCCTCATTGTGTCCATGTGTTTTCATCATGTAGCTCCCACTTTTAAGTGAGAACATGTAGCATTTGGTTTTCTGCTCCTGCAATAATTTGCTAAGGATAATGGTTTCCAGCTCTATTCATGTTCCTGCAGAAGGTGTCGTCTCATTCTCTTTTATGACTGCATAGTATTCCATGGTGTATATGTACCACATTTTCTTTATCCAGTCTGTCATTGGTGGGCATTTAGGTTGATTCCATGTCTTTGCTATTGTGAATAGTGCTGCAATGAACATTTGCATGCATTTGTCTTTGTGGTAGAATGTTTTATATTCCTTTGGGTATATACCCAGTAATGGGACTACTGGATCAAATGGTAGTTCTGTTTTTAGCTCTTTGAGGAATCACCACACTGCATTCCACAGGGGTTGAACTAATATACACTCCCGCCAACAGTGTATAAGCATTCCCTTTTCTCTACAACCTTGCCAGCATCTGTTATTTTTTGACTTCGAGTTGGCCTTTGCTGAAGGTGCTGTGGATGGTAGTGGAACTACAGTCTTATCCGTGGTGTTTAGGTGGAGTAGGAAGGTGATTAGAAGTATTCTGTCTTGCTAGGCTGCCATTTTCCTAGTCCTTTGGCTAGAAAGAGCCACCTTTCCTTGTGACTTGATGTTAAACACTTAGAAATCCTTAAAAGTAGTAACATAATTACTAGTAACATTGTGATTGTGTTAATCATGCTACATTTTACTTACTTTTTAGTACTTTTATTGAAGTATTGACATACAATTAAGTACATTTAAAGCTTACAATTTGAGGCATGCATCCATCACCACAATCTAAATAATAAATATACCTATCATGCCCAAAAGTTTCCTTGTGTCCTTTTGTATTCCCTCCATTCCTTCCCTACTCACCTCCTCCTATCCTAGGCAACTATTGATTTGCTTTTTTTCAATACAGATTAGTTTGCATATTCTAGAATTTTTGTAAATGGATTCATAGAGTATGAACTTTTTCTCTGGTTTCTTTTACTCAGCATAATTATTTTTATACTCATCCATGCTGTCATGTATATAAATAGTTCATTCCTCTTTTATTGTTTAGTAGTAGCAGTATATTGTATAGATATGTGACAATTCATTTTCCTTTCAACTGTTGATAAACATGTGACTTGTTTCCACTTTTGGCTATTACAGATAAATGCTATGAACATTTATATACAAGTGTTTTTGTGTACACATGCTTTTATTCTTAGATAGAAGGACAGTGGAATTGCTGGGACATATGGTAGGTGTATGTTTACCTGGTAAGAAGTTGCTAAACTTTCAAATTTGCACTAGCACTACCAGTGTATGAGCAATCTAGTTGTTTCACATCCTGCCAAGACTTGGTATACTAAGTCTTTTTAATTGTAGCCATTCTAGTGATGTACAGTATTATTTCATATTAAGAAGTTTTAATTTGCATTGTCCTAATGGCAAATGATATTGAACATCTTTATGTGCTTATTTGTGATGTGAATATATTGTTTGATAAAGCATTCATTCAAGTATTCTGCTGAACTTTAAGTTCTTTGTCATCTTATCATTGAGTTGTAAGAGTTCCTTATATATTCTAGGTACAAGTCCTTTGTCACATACATGTTCTGTTAATAGTTTTCCCCATCTGTGACTTGGCTTTACATTTTCACAGTGATGTCTTCTGAAGAGTGAACATCTTTAATGTCCATGAAATCCAATATAATTATTTCCCCTTTTGTAATTTCTGGAGTTTTGTAATAATTAAGAAATCTTTGACAAACCTAAGTACATTGAGATTTTCTTCTGTTTTCATCAAAAAGTTTTATAGTTTTAGCTCTCACATTTAGGTGCATGATCCATATTGACTTCATGTTTTATACAATGTGTAGTAAGGGCCAAGGTGTCTTTATTTTTTTTTTGCATATGGATATCCACTTGTTTCAGCATTATTTGTTGAATAGACAGTTCTTTTCCCAATGTATTGCATTGGTATCTTTATTGAAAATCAATTGATGATATAAGAGCAGATCTATTTCGCGGTTCTATTATGTATTATTAATAAATTTGCTTGTTTTACACAATAAGATACTGTCTTGATTATTATAGTTTTATATTAAGTCCCAAACAGAGTAACGTATGTCCTCCATAATTGTTCTTTTTTGAAATTATTTTGACTCATCTAGGGGCTTTACATTTTCTTACAAATTTTAGAATCCAATTGTCAGTTTCTACAAACATTTCTCCTTATTTGGGTTTAATGTGTTGTTCTTCTACTACTTATTTAATGTAGGAAGATGGAGTCATTGATTTGAGAACTTTCTTGTTCTTTCCTAACGTAGGCTTTTAGTGCTATAAATTCCCCTGAAATATTGATTATGATATACTGTTTATTCATCATCATGCAGTTCACAATCTTTTTCTAATTTCTGTTTTGATTTCCTCTTTGACCTATGGATTAGTTAGAAGTGCAATTTTTAATTTCCAGATACTTAATGATTTTCTAGATGTCTTTCTGTTCTTGACATCTAATTTATTTTCATTGTGGTAATGGAGCATTCTTTGTGTCACTTGCATTTTTAAAAATTTCTTGAGACTTGTTTCATGGCCCAGAACGTGATCTAGCTTGGTACATGTTCCATGGGCAGTTGTGTACTTTTCAATGCTGAGTTGTGTGTTTTATAAATATCAAGTAGTTTACTTGGTTGATAGTCTTTGCAAAGTCTTCTGTCTCCTAACTGATTTTCTGTCTACTTATTCTATCAATATTAAGGGTGAGTAATGAAATCTCTGAATATAATTGTGTATTTGTCTATTTCTCCTTGCACTTCTATCAGTGATCCAGCTTTCTTTTGATTAGTATCAGTGTGGTATATCTTTTTTCATTCTTTAACTTTTAACTCATTTGTGCCTTTATATTTAAAGTGAGTTTCCTGTTAAGCAGTATGTTGTTGGATCTTACTTTTTAAATTCCGTCTGACAGTCTCTGCCTTTTAATTGAGGTGTTTAGAGCACTTCCATTTAATGTGACAATTGATGTAGTTAGGTTTAAGTCTGTCATCTTGTCATTTGCTTTTTATTTGTCCCATGTATTCTTTGTTCCCTTTTCTTCTTTTCCTGACTTCTTTTGATTAAGTATCATTATAATTATATTGCAAAGCCTTTGTTGGATGATTAGCTTTATCTCTTAGTATGTTAGGGGTTGCCTTAGGGTTTATAGCATACACAACAAGAAAAAAATTATGTAGTTATGATTTCTGGTGTTCTTCATTCCTTTATATACATCCATATTTTCATCTGATGTCATTTTATTTTTTCCTGAAGGATGTGCTGTACCATTTCTTATACCATGGGTAGTAGGCAATGAATTTTTCCTTGTATGGGAAGGGGTGGCGTGTGTGGTGTAAAAAGACAACAAGATGGGATTGAAAGTATGGGATTGAACTCATAGCAATCACTAATCTGTTCTATCTTTATAATTTTCTCACTTCTAGATTATTTTACAAAAGGAATCATAACATATATATGTCCTTTTGATATTGGCTGTTTTCACTCAGCACCATTCTCTGCACATTCACCCAAGTTGTTGTGTATATCAAGAATTTATTCCTTTTATTTGTTCAGTTTGTTTAACCATTCACATGTTAAAGGATGTTGATCTATTTCCAGTTTTTGGCTGTAATGATTTGAGCTTATATGAACATTTGTATATAGGTTTTTGCATAGACATAAGTTTCCATTTCCCAGAATTATTGCTCGAGAGTGCAATTGATGGATTGTATGGTAGCTGTGTTTAGTTTTATAAGAAACTGCCAAGTTGTTATCCAGAGAAACTGTACATTCCCACCAGCAATGTATGAGTGATTCCATTTTTCCACAGTCCTGCCAGCATTTGGTGTTGTCACTGTTTATTTTAATCATACAGATACGTGTGCAGTGATATCTCATTGTGGTTTGAAGCTGCATTTTCTAATGGCTAATGTGGCAGAACATCTTTTCATGTGCTTATTTTGCCGTCTGTACACCCTCAGGTGAAATAGCTCTTCAAATTGCTCTCCAATTTCCTAATGGGATTTTGTTTTTAACTGTTGACTTTTGAGAGCTCTTTATGTATTCAACATAGTAGTCCTCTTGGATATGAGTCTTGCAAGTATTTTTCTCCCAGTGTGTAGCTTGTCTTTTCATCCCCTTAAGAAGGTCTTATGAAGAGCAAAAGATTTAATTTGGATAAAGTCCAACTTAATCACTTTTTTGATAGATTATGCTTTTGGTGCCAAATCTAAAACTCTTTGCCTAGTCTTTGATTCTGATTGCTCATATTTTTTTCCTAAAAGTTTAGTTGTTCTACGTTTTATACTTAAGTCCATAATTCACGTAAATCTATACGATCCACCATAAATTCAATGATATAGACTACATTACTGTAATACGGTCGAAAACTTAGTTCAATCAGCCGCTCTTTTTCCTTTCGATGACTATAGAACACACCAAAACATCCTAAAATGTCACACACACTGCTCCTAGGACAAATCACTCTGATTAGAAAAAGAATATACTTCATTCTCCAGCTCTCGCTAACTTGCTCCTTTGTTGAAAATACTAAAGTATATGCATGCAAAGAAGGATAACAAGTAATCTCTATTATATTTACTTTACTTAGAATGGCAGTCCTCGCTCTGTAGGCAAAGCTTGGACACCTGCACTGGCACCACCGAAACCCATCATACGGGCTCACTGCAACCTCCCCAGACCTCCCCGACACAGTGGCACCTATCTGCACAATACCAGACCTCCCAAGTACGACTAGAAGGCCCACCATATAGCAACTGCAACCAACACCAACGCCAAGCATGAACGCATGTGTGGTTTGTTCTCATAGAAGAATGAGGTACGCGCACAGTTCTTACAATGTGGCCAGGCATAAGTACTCGATCCTACTGACCTCAACTCGCCCATGCCAATCCCATCAGGCTCAACACGTGCCGCGGACTCATCCTCAAAGGCGGAGCCACCGCGGCAAACCCACTGGTCAAGACGAAAGAGAATCAATTAAAACTATCACATCACATACAATAGTACCTCCCCAACTTAGGCTCAACCTTGAAACATACTTACATAACAAAACTAGATGCACATAAAGCTACAAAATAAATTATCATGATTTAGTTCCCAATATATGTCCATCAGAAAATAGAAAAGATTCATAAAGACAAAATTTAGATTAGTAGTTGCAGTGGCTCGCGTGTGAGGGGGAAATAGGACATGACTGTCTAACTGGACACATGAAGGCATCTACTTTTTTATGAAAACGGTGATCAAAATTAAATTCCACAAATTAATATTCAGTCGAAAAACTATGGCACTATACAAAACAATATCCATTAAGTTGTCAATACAAACCCTTTAACCAATAAGGGAACTAAAAATGAATCCTTTTATGTAACTCGCTGAAATTTCGCGCTCACCATAACAGACCAATATATGCCAAAATAGATGGGCAACTTTTATTTGCGCCTCCATTCTCCCTGACGGATCTAATAGTATTCTGTCCACTCCAGATTCATATCGAATGAATCACATTCTACAGTGATAGAGTAACGATGGAATCATATGATACACAGACTTTTATGATTGGTGTTAGCTGTGATGTTAGCGTGTAGGAACTTTGTAATACACGTTTATCCAAATTGAAGGATTTCTGATTGTACTTACTGAGAGATTTCTTTTTTTTTCTTTTTTTCTTTTTTTATTATTACTTTAAGTTCTAGGGTACATGTGCATAACGTAGACAAGTTATTGTCAACCCTCAACATATGTATATCTTCGTGCCATCGGTTGTTGTGCCGGGTGCACGCCATCACACCTCGTCAGCACCCATCAATTCGATCCATTTATATCATGTATAACTCCCCAATGCCAATCCCTCCCCCCTCCCAACCTACCCCATGATAACGCGCCCCGTGATACGTGACTAGTTCCCAACTTCCCCGAGTCCAAATGCCTTCCCAATCTCGCTCTCAGTTCCACCATAATGAGTGAGATCATGCCACACGTGTTTGTTTCTCTTGCGTGCTGTGGGCGTAAGAGCAGTGGTGGTTTCAGCTGCATCCATGTCCTCCACAACTCATCCTTTTTTATGGCTGCAAATTATTCCATGGTTTATATGTGCCACCTTTTCTTAATCCAGTCTGTCACAGATGGACATTTGGATTGATTCCAAGTCTTTGCTATTGTGAATAGTGCTGCAATAAACATGAATTAGTGTTGGACTTTATCAAATGCTTTTTAATTTTTTAATATTTTTTATGGAGTCTTGATCTGCTGCCCAGGCTGGAGTACAGTGGTGCAATCATGGCTCACTGCAACTTACCTCTTGAGCTCAAGTGATCCTCCTGCCTCAGCCTCCTGAGTAGCTGGGACTATAGGCACACACCACCCTGCCTGGCTAACTTTTTGTTTTTTAAAATATTTTTAGAGACAAGTTCTCCCTATATTGCCCAGCCTGATCTCAAACTCCTGGGCTCAATCCTCTCACCTTGGCCTCCCAAAGTGCTGGGATTACAGACGTGAGCTACTGCACCCAGCCTATCAAGTACATTTTATGTGTCATTTAATATTATCATGATGTTCTTATTTATCCTGTTGATATGGTGGATTACGTTCAATGATTTTCTAATATTGAACCAGCCTTGCATGCCTGGAATAAGACCCATTTATAATGAATCATTTTATACAATGTTAGCTTCAATGTGTTAAAATTTTATTAAGTTAAAATGTATATAATGTAAAATTCAACATTTTATTTTATTTTTAATAATTTCAATTTTCATTTTAGATTTAGGGGTACATGTGCAGGTTTGTTTTATGGGTATATTGCATGTTACTGAGGACTGGGGTATGATTGATCCCATCCTCATTAGTGAGCAAAGTATCCAATAGGTATTCAACTCCTGTGCTCCTCCCTCCCTCCTCCATTTAGTAGTCACCAGTGTCTATTATTGCTGTCTTTATGTCCATGTGTACCCAATGTTTAGCTCCCACTCATGAGTGAGAAAATGTGGTATTTGGTGTTCTGTTCCTCCATTGATTTGCTTAGGATAATGGTCTCCAGCTGCATCCATGCTGCTGCAGAGGGCATGATTTCATTCTCTTTTATGGCTGTGTATTATTCCATAGTGTATATGGACTACATTGTCTTTACAGTCCACCTTTGATAGGCACCTAGGTTGATTAAATTTGCCACTTTAGACTGTACCATTCAGTGGTTTCTCATATATTCACAGTGCTGTGCAATCATTGCTACTAGTTCCAGAATATTTTCATCACCCCCAAAAAAGCCTCTATCCATTAAGCAGTCATTCCACACTTCTTCCCTTACACATTAAGTAATCATTTCACATCTGTTCCATCCCTAGCCCCTGATAACTACTAATCTACTTTCTATTTCAATAAATTTGTCAGTGATAGACATTTCATATTAATGGAATCATGATACATGCACCTTTACAATTAGCTTCTTTCAGTTAGCATGTTTTTAAGATTTGTCTATGTTATGACTTATATCAGAAAGTCATTGCTTTTTAAGGCTGAATAATATTCCATTGTATGAAAATACTACATTTTGTTTATACATTCATCTGTTATTGATAGACAGTTGGGTTGTTTCCACACTTCGGCTTTTGTTAATAATACTACTATGAACATTGGTGTACAAGTGTGTATTTGTGTCCCTGCTTTAAATTATTTTGGTGATATACCTAGAAGTGGAATTTCTGGATCACATGGGAATTCTGTGTTTAACATTTTGAGGAACCACTATTCTGTTTTCCACAGCAGCTCCACCATTTTACATCCCACCTGCAATGGACAAGTGTTCCAATTTCTCCATATCCTTGCCAACACTTGTTATTTTGTTGTTGTTGTTTTTAATAATAGCTATCCTAATGGGTATGAAGTGGTATCTTATTGTGGTTTTTATTTGCATTCACCTAATAATTAGAGATGTTGTGTATCTTTTCATGTGTTTATTGGCCATTTATGTATCTTTTTTGGAGAAATAACCATTAAAGTTGTGTGTGTGTGTGTGTGTGTGTGTGTGTGTTGAGTTGTAAGAATTTATATTCTGGAATTAATCTCCTATTAGATATGATTTGCAAATATTTTATCCCATTCTGTGGGTTGTCTTTTCACTCTCTTGATAGTGTCCTTTGGTGAACAAAAGTTTTTAGTTTTGTGGGTGCTGGATTTTTTTTTTATTCCATAAATAATCTTTAGTTCTGTTCTGGGATGCAGTCAAGTTACTAGGAAACAGTTTAATTCCTTCAGGTATTGCTTTTAAAATTAGTTGGACGAGTACAGAGCAGAGCTTAGCCTAGTGCTAATTATTCCCTACTCCGAAGGCAACCCCCTGTTAGGCACTCTACTCAATGCCTAGTGAATTATGAGTGTTTCCATTATGGCTGAGACAAAAGCTATTATTACTGGGTTCTGTGTGATCACTGGATAATGTTCTCTCTAATCTTTTTGGATTTTTTTCCCCTCTGGCCTTGGGTAGTTTCCTCACATGCATCCACTGATTAGTGCTCTGCTGAATACTCAAGTGGGAACATTTACAGGTCTCCAGGATTTTCTTTCTGCACTGCTTTCTCCTCTCCAGTACTCTGTCCTATGAACTTCAGATAATCTTGGTCTTCTTAGCCTCTTAGCTCTGTCTTAACTCAGAAAGTCTGCTAATCTCTACTTGGGTTCTTCAGTCCTATATTGCAGCCTAGAAACCCGCTCACAGCAATAAGCTAAAGCAGCCACTGGACTCATTTTATTTGCTTTGAGGCTCTGGAGAGTTATTCTCTTTTGTTACCTGATGTTCAGGTTCTTAAAATCCTTTTATTATATATTTTGTTTTGTTATTTAAGAAAAAACAAAACGTAGTTTTGTTTTGGGCGTTTCAGGCTGTTACTTCTTCATGATCAGAAGTGAACGTCTCATATTGTTTTAAATTGTAACTGTATACTAGTAGCTCGGAGAAATTTCTGACTCTAGAGACTTCCCTGAACTTTCACAGGCTCAAATTCTTAGCCATATGATACTTGAAAGGTTAAATATACAAATGTAATAGGGAGATCAACGTAATTATCTTGGTTGTTCTCTTTGTTCATTTTCCAACCCTACCTATTCAACTGAGTGGAGATCTTTATTCCTCTGTGTGCAAGGCACCCTTCAAATTATTATTATATTTGTATTGAACAGAGGCATTAAGGAATGTATTGTAGAATGGCATGATTGATTCTGCTGTCCCCAACCTCCCACATTTAGGATAAACTCCATACATCCTAGTTTAGAATAAGCTTCATACATCCTAGTTCTCCCAAGTAAAATATTATGGGTCAATTATTGATGAACCTTTAAAAAATCATTATATATGTATTTTGAACTATATTTTGAGATTCTTTTAAGTTTATTGCCCACCATGAAAAGTATTCCTTCTTTTTTATTTGTCTTTCCTGAACTGAAATCCCTGAAATTTCAGAGAGAACTTTTCTTCCAGTATTTTGACAGACATGTTTGGGCTCACTGCCCCATGTTGTTCATGTTCTTGTATGACTTTGATAGTATCCCATCTCTGTCATCATCTTTTGTAACTAAAGAGACATCACTCATCCTTTTAATCTGTTGTCATACAGCCACCTTCCTTTCTGTACCTATGTCAATCCTTTTGATTATTTCTCTATTTCCATTCTGTCTTAAGGTATAGCTCCCAGAGCTACATATAATATTCCATATTGTAACTCAAATATTTATATATTGGTGTGACTGAGAAGAATAATATCCTTCTTTTGCCTTTATTGAAGAATCCCAGTATTTGTAAAAACTTTTTTGATGTCTTCTGGAAATGTTCCCATGTTCCTTTTAAGCTTATACAGTTACTCCAGAACACATCACATTGTAAGTTATTTGTACTGTTGTTCACCAAATTCACCCTATAATATCTGTAAATACTCACCTAATTGGTATAATTTATTTTATAAGTCCAATTTCTATCATTTGTTATAAAGTTATCACATTTAAATGAGATTAATTTAATGAACACCAAAATTTGAAATAAAAAGTTATAGATGATGGTTACATCCTATATCTGTCTCAACATCTATTATATTTCTGTATTTTGGTTTTGATGCATAGTATGGAGAAAATCTTCATTCATACAGATAAATAATTCTAAATGGCAGCAAATTTTAATAGCTCATCTTGTAATCATAGATCATTACTTAATTAACTGATCCTAAAACTTGAAAGACTAGTAGGAAACTTTTATTTTGAAATTGAGTCATTGACAATATCTGACAAGTGCTTATATTCTTTAACAAAATATAAGAGAAACATCCAAAACTCACAAGTGCATAAATTGTAATTTAATGTATTAATTTCTTATAATGTATTAATGTCACTTGTTATTCTATAACTGATTCTTACAACATGACAAAAGAATAGTTGAACAGATGTGCAGGGGCTCAATTTGATGCCAGGCAAGCGTTAGGCACGTATGCCATAGTATTACACTTTTTACAAATTTTTATATGAATAGTGATATGGTTTGGCTGTGTCCCCACCCAAATCTCACGTAGAATTGTAATAATCCCTATGGGTCAAAGGTGGGACCAGGTGGAGATAATTGAATCATGAGGGTGATTTTCCCCATACTGTTCTCATAGTAGTGAATACGTCTCAAGAGATCTGATGGTTTTATAAATGAAAGTTCCCCTGAACAAGCTGTTTTGCCTGCTACAATGTAAGACATGCCTTTGCTCCTCCTCTGCCTTCCACCATGATTGTGAGGCCTTCCCAGCCATGTGGAACTGTAGTCCACTAAGCCTCTTTTTCTTTACAAATTACCCAGTCTCAGGTATGTCTTTATTAACAGCATGAGAACAGAGTAATACAAACAGAAATGCATAGCCCTGAAGAAGAGGGGAGCTGTGGCCTTCCTAATCACCTACCTGTCTAGGAGAATTTTAATATATGCAAAGAAATGGCAGGAGATTTATTCTGAGCTTTAAGCAAACACTAGTTGACCCTCTGAAACAGGTTAGTGAGTAGGTGGTCTTCAACAATATATATTTAGTATCAAACATAGTCAGGTGTGTGTGTTGATAGTTCTTAACTTTCACTACAGTTTTTTAAAGTATTTTTAAAATGATTTTCAAATTAAGTATTTGCAGAATTCCTGAAGTACCTCTGTATCCTAGAGTCCTGGAGAATACAGTTTTAAAACTCTTTAAGATCTAAATATTTATTATGATTCTCTAACTAATTTATTTTCCTTAGTTATATTGATCTCAAAAAAATAATAAATACTTTTAGTCAGGGATTATTTTCCCTTACAAAAACCTATGAGTCTTTTCTCCAATAGCTTATGACAATGGTTTGTTTCTGTTGATTCTGGGTTTTGTTGTTGTGGTTGTTGTGGTTGTTGTTGTTGGACAGGTTTTAGAAACTTTCCCAATATGGAGGTTAAACATACTGGTTTGTGGTTCTATAGAGATCTCTAGTGAATGCCGGGGGTGAGTGGGTGACTATTTTGCTGGCAGTTCCTCAGCCCTTTGGTAGAATGGCCATAAATCATGGCAAGTTGCACCTTTGTAAAGGGTAATTTTGATTTCTCACCTGTGTCTCTTTAAAATTCTTGAGTGACCAGGACCCCAATTTATATAACTATACATAGTTTGTAATTTGGGGGTTAGAAGTTACCACCGTGGATTTAGTACATCTAACTGACGTGTTTCATAAGCCAGTTTGGGAATAAAAGACTATCTAAGATCCTCTAGGTGAGTAGTGACTCACATAATTTACTTGTTTAATCTCTCTGATAGTGCTTTTTCATCTGACTGTATCCTTTTCACTGTGATCTTCAAGTAGCTCTGTCACTTTCTTATATGTCCTGTGGTATGACCAGAGCCATGAACTGGGCTAGACTACATTATTTTACTTGTGATGCTATATGAGTTGGGGAAAGAGAAGTTTTGTGAAATTTGCCTCCAAATTATTAAAGTTATAAATTTAAGTATAAATTACAAAATGATAAATTACAAATTTAGGTATAAAACAATGTAGTTTTATAACATTGAAGATAAATTAACATTTCAGAAAAGGTTTTGCTAAAAATACATGTGGATGTTGAATATGTAATATATGAAAACAAACTTATACCTTTTCTTGTTCAGAGAATGAATTCTACATGAACCTCCAGTAGACAGGGATTCTTGTAGATAGATTACTGTTTGTGTGATTTATGACTCCTGTTATAAGAAGACATTGCTGGTTTTTTGTAATGAAGTCTAAATTCTCATTCATGTCGAATCGATATAATGATCATATTTAGTTGAGTTTCTAAAGTTTACCTTTTAATTCAAACCTTTTGTATAATCTTTAATGTGTACACGTTTCCCAGTTGTATTATCATTTAACTATAGCAGTGTAATACAAAAGTCAAAGTTAATATACTTAGATTTTAGAAATGGTGACAAATAGAGACTTCCTACAAATAGTTGAGACTTCATTAAACATTTGGATTCAAGCTGGTGAGCCAAAGCAAGAATCTTTATAGCTGCAGATAAATGAAAGGAAGTATGATTTTGATATTGGTTCTTAATATTATTGATTGAGAAAAAATAACTGGAGGCAAAAGAAGAGCCAGACTCCTGAACAGTAATAAATAGTGATCTAAAACTCATACCACTAAAGGTTTAAGAGTGAATGCCAGAACGTACTTGTTAAATGTCTCCTCCATAATCTATTTAGACAGTTCTGCCTTTTGAGTGCCCCTTCATTTTCCTTTCTTGAAACGTTTGCTAAATAAACTGTCTAAAACTTCTTGTGGTAAACCATGATGATATCCTTTGTTTTTGACAATTGAAGGGTTCATTGGATTTTTATGCTGGCTGTTAAGTGCAGTAATCATGGTTTATACATAGTATAAGAGGTCTGGCTATCTATCTCCTTTATGTTTGAGATGCAGTTAGGGTAATCTCCTATATGAGCTTGAATCTTGCTGTTCCAAGTTTTCTTAGTGATGAAATTGAGCAAACCAGTAACTGACCCATGAACCTTTAGAATGATGGACTAAAAACACTTTCTGCAATTTTCTGGCACAACCTCTACCTTCAGCTGTTAGCAAACGTTTTCTTTAAAGGACCAGAGAGTAAATAGTTTGGGCTTTATGGGTCATAACATTTCCGTCACAACTACTCAACTCTACTGTTACAGTGTGTAAGTAGCCATACACGGTACATAAATGAATATGGCTGTGTTCTAGTAAAATTGTATTTACAAAAATAGGTGTTGGGGAGGATTCAGAGAAATTGGAACCCCATATATTACCAGTTGGAATGTAAAATGGTACAGCCACTGCAGAAACAGTTTGGCAGTTCCTCAAAAAGTTAAATATAGGATTACCATATGACCCAGCAATTCCATTCCAAGGTATATACCCAAAAGAATTGCTAACAGATATTTGAACAAGTGCTTGTACACAAATGTTCAAAGCAGTATTATTCTCAATAGCCAAAAGCTGAAAACAACTCAGATGTCCATCAACAGATGAGTGGATGATCAAATTGTGGTATACCCATACAAAAGAATATTATTCAGTGATAAAAAGGAATGGACTGCTGATACATGCTAGTACATGAATGAACCTCTTAAACATCCCAAGTGAAAAGAGCCAGACACAAAATGTCACCTTTTTATATGGTTCGATTTATCTGAAATATCCGGAATAGGTAAATCCATAGAGATAGAAAGCAGATCAGTGGTTTCTAAGGACTGGAGGTAGGTAGAAAATAGGGAATGACTGCTTCGTGGGTGTGGAGTCACCTTTAGGGGTGATGAAAATGTTTTGGAACTAGATAGACATGGTGGTTGCATAAGATTTCGAATATGCTACTATATGCTAATATACAATATGCTACTGATTTGTATAATTCATGCATCTAATAATACTAAACGCTACTGAATTGTATAATTTAAATGGTTAATTTCATCTTATATAAATTTCACCTCAAAACAAAACAAAACAAAACAGTCAACTACCCTAATTGGCCATAGCTTGCTGACCTCTGCTCTACCTAATTCAGGAATACTGTACATCTTCTATCTCTGAATTATTTTTGTCTCTAACGTCATTGTGGTTACTTGAGAATATGTTGTAAAATGGTAGAAAAGGCTTATATGGCCATGGGGCAACTTGACTACCAAGAACTGATAAAGCATGAAATACCAACATTTTCTCTGAGGGCTTTGTCAGTCACTTTAGTATTCATAGTTTAAAGACAGAAACAAAACTTGTGGCTACTTGTATCAATAAAAATATTTATTAAGCTATTGTATATGTATATGTATACAGATATGGTTGTAAATGCATTGCTCTAAAAGAATTCTGTCTCTAACCTGTACCCCTTATAACATTTATAAAGAAAGATACAAATAATAATAAAACATATATAGATGAAACCTTGTATATGTATATAAATGCTGTATATGTATAATATAAATAATATCTCCAAGACACCTTTATCCTACAGAGCAAATGCTCTCAGGCCAAATCCAGCCCACTGCCGGTTTTATAGATAAATGCTTTTAATGGCGGCTTTATTGAGATATAATTCACATACCATACAATTCACCTATTTAAATTGTACAATTCAATAATCTTTAACATATTCACAGAGTTGTGTAACCATTACCACAATCCATTTTAGGACATTTTAATCACCATAACAAGAAACCCTATACCCGTTAGCAACTATTCCCTGTTTTCTCCTGAGGACTTGGTGATTTGGTTTGGCTCTGTGTCCCCACCCAAATCTCATGTCAAATTGTAATTCCAAATATTGGGGGAGGTACATTTTGAGAAGTGATTGGATCATGGGGACAGATTTTCACCTTGCTATTCTCGTGATAGTGAGTAAGTTCTCATGAGATCTGGTTGTATAAAAGTGTGTAGCAATTCCCCCTTTACTCTCTCTTTCCTGCCACCATATGAAGACATGCTTGCTTCTCTTTCATCCTTCCACCAAGATTGTAAGTTTCCTGAGGCCTCCCCAGCCATGTCTCCCATACAGCCTGCAGAGCTGTGAGTCAATTAAACCTTTGTTCTTCATAAATTACCCAGTCTCACCTAGTTATTTATAGCAATGTGAGAACAGACTAATACACCTGGCAACCACTGTTCTACTTTCTATGTCTATAGATTTGTCTATGATGTACATTTTGTGTAAATAGAATCACACAATATGCAGTCCTTTGTGACTGACTTTTTTCACTTAGCATAGTGTTTACAAAGTTCATCCATGTTGTAGTATGTATCTACTTAATTTTTTTCTATGACTGAATAATAGTCTATCGTATGAAAATACATTTTATTTATCTACTCATCAGGTGATGGCCATTTGGGTTGTTTTCATCTACTGGCTATTATTAATAATCCTTCTGTGAACACTCATGTATAAGTTTTTGTGTGGATGTGTGTATTCATTTCTTTTGTAAGAAATTCTACCTAGGAGTAGAATTATTCGATCATATGGCAGCTCTTTTAACCTTATGAGGAACTGCTAGATTGTCATTCAAGGTGTCTGTACCTTTTTCATTATCACTAGCAGTTTATGATAGTTCAGTTTCACCACAATCTCACCAATACTTATTGTCTGTCTGTAAATAAAGTTTTATTGGAACACTACCACATTCATTCATTTATGTATTATCTATGGCTACTTTTGCAGTACAACTAAAGAGTTGGATAGTTATGACACAGACTGTATGACTCAAAAGGCCCAAAATATTTACTAATTGGCCCTTCACAGAAAAAGTTTGCTGCTAGAGGTATTGTTATAAAGTTGAAGTTAGTCATGTTATGTTTTGAATATCTTGGTGAAGTATACTAATTACAGGAATTAGTCTAGTATATTCCTTCATATGACTTTCCTAAGTGGCCTCAACAGAAACCTATAGTCACTTAAAACAAAGTATACGTGTATGGCCAGTATCTTAGATATGCAATTATATCTGTTAGAAATTCTATGATTAAAAAAGAGAAGACAATTCATTGTCAAAATTTGTCATCAAAAGCATTATAACAAATTATAAAAATACTAGAAAAGGTAGGTATAGTATCAAAATGATAAATACAAAATGAAAAAAACATGATGCTCTAGAACACGTAAAATATATATCTTGGAGTATCATAGCATAGCATGGGGAGGGGAAAATTAAGTTTGCAAGTCAAGAATAGTGTGGGGGAGGGAGTTTGAAGGGAAAAGACAAGTTGGGTAAGACTGGAGGATACGGCAGCTGCTAAATCTTAGAAGAATCTGCAATGCTCACTTTGTTCCCAGAAGTAGCTACACCCAAGTCAACCCCTGGCTTGTTTTCCACTAAGGGAGTCAAATACAGACTGGGGTGGCTACAGATATGGAAAGCTGGTATCAAGATCTTGTTTTGATAAGTAAAAGGACTATACATGAGGAGTGCCATAAAGATGGGGATGGGGTGACTGAGAGGAAGAAGAGAAAGGTGAGTCAGTCATGCACAAAACTTAATTATTTTGGCTCCTCAACAGTTTTGTTTGTCACCAAGTGTGTGTAGACAGATAGCATTAAATGCTCTAAAAAACAAACCCCAAAAAAAACCAAAACATTAAGCAGCTACTAAGGAGACTTGGACTAAGAGGAGAGGAGGGGTTAAGGAGCCTTGCCCAGAAGTTATTTTGGTCTTGTGTAGCCACACAAATGTGTATCTTAGCAACTGCATTCAATTATGAGACACATTAGTGCTGCTTTGTGTGATTATATAGTGGTACTTGTTTTAAACAGGACCGATTTCATTATGGAGGAGCTTTCCTGGAGGATTTGTTCATTGAAGTGTCTCAGTGATAGAGTTCTGCTTTAAATGTATTGAAAGAAATTACAGGCCTAAGATAGGGAGCGGGCCAATAAAGCATATGGTACCTGGCTTCTCTGTTGTAAATTAACTGGTAAAAATCTTTGAAGCCAACCAAGGACTGGGAGACTGAATAACTTGACAAAGTATCTAAAATATAACTTGACTGAGCTCTGAAACTATTACTAGAGAAAAATAACTTGTATATACACCCTCAAAATGAAAAGAGGTTTGGGTAACTAACATAGGATGTTTTCTCCTTCCCTCACTTGTACTGCAGAATTACTACTTGTATAGAATACATTGAAGCCATGTCAACAATTTTTTTTCTATGGATCATTCACCAGGTCACAGAAATAGTCATGTTCTTCAGAATATGAGTCTTGTTTTGATAAGCCTGAAGTGTAAGTATATCTGTAGATCAACAAAAAATTATAGAAAAGGAATTAACATCAGTATATAACTTCCATTAAAATTAAACATAGTGGGCCGAGGGTAGATATGCTATTGTCATTGGAGTTAAAAGTTTAACCAAGGCAGTGAAACAGTTCTCACCACTGGATTAAATAGAGATGGTTTCCTAAAGAAACTGGAAATCTTTGAACAGTTTAAATAACAGAAGAGATGTTTTGTGAGCCAGGGTAAGGGAATACAGTCTGGTTTTGTTTCTTAGCAGAACCAGAAGTAGTAGCAGAATAACCTAAGAAAAGGATTTATGAAATCAGCAGAGATAAATTGGGTGATGAAGTCATCTCATATTTCTTGGGGTGAATTTTTCAAATGAAGGCTGTGTACCAGCTGTATCTATTTCATCCCTATCCACTATCACCATTCTATTAAAACATTTGCCAAAGTAATTTTGGCCTAAATTCCCAAACTCATTGGCCTTTACTTAGTCCTCATTCTTCATGAATTTGATGTACCCTCCTACAAGTATTCCTTGATCTCAGTGATACTATGCTATCCTAACTTTCCTTCTGCTTTTAAAAAATGTTGTATCTATATTCCTCCTTGTCTCTTTTTCCCTCATTTTCTATATTCATTCTAACACTACTTTTTAGACTGCAGTTATACAGTCTCTTACCATGGCCTCAAAAGTAGATAGGTGATCTACTAATTTAGTTTACCATTCCAAGTGGCTGATGGCAAATCTTTTCTAAATGAAAAGGGGAAAATTGAGGCAGAGAGGCACTTTGTAATTTGGTAACTGTTAAAATAATGGATTAAAGTTGAATCTAGCAGGAACTTAGATTTCTGATTCCCAGGTCTGTTTAAAAACACTTTAGAAGATGTTTTCCCAGGTTTATCATGTGAGCACATCTTGAGCATCTTGAATACTTTTGGCTTATCAGCACGGTGGCTGCTTAACTAAATTATTCAATTTGTGACAAATCCTAATAGCTCAGAATCTCCATACTGTTTGGTGAATGAAAATATATAAAGGAAACCTAGTAATTCAATAGGGCCAATGCCATGAGAAGATCCCTTAAAGTCCTCTTTTTTCAAGATCTGTATATGTCAGGGGAGGGGGAAGAGGGATGAAAGGTAGAGAAAGGGAAGGGGAAGAGAGGGAAAGAGAAAGAATGTGTTCAGATACTACTTTTACCCATTAAATTGCTTAGCTGTGTATTTTATTTAATCTTAGTTCAATTGATAGCAAATTAATCAGGAAAGAATATTCAGAGTGTGACCCACTCAATAACTGAAATACCCTGCTACTAAGAGTTATAAGAGTTCCTAAATATATGTAGTATGCATGCCTTGTATATTACTAAGACTATTTGGCCCCAAAAGTATAACAAAACAAAGGATGAATCACCTGGCAATCAACTTTTGTTGTTGTTATTGTTCTCAGCTTCATGTTCTTTTACAGAATAATACGTTTCACATGAAACAGTGTCTGACCATCTTCTTCGAGCAAGTAGAGCAAAGCATCTAGATGGTCTGCTCTACACTATCATATTTAAACATACTGCTGGCGCCAGCAGTTCAGAGTCCCTCATAGAATTTCTTAGATGCATTGTAAATTTTGTCAACTAGTAATTTTCTCATGGCTTTTTTTTTTTGGTCACTTAACAAATGCTCTAATTTGTGTAATCTTTTCACACATACCCCTCAAAACAGGCAACTGAAGTAGTTATGATAAGTGAAACACAGTGTTTTGGTTTTCATTTGAATACAGTATTGCCTTTTGAAAGGCATATATGCTTATACTTAACTTATGACAGGGAAGATATGCCTCCTTTAAGCTTTTTTATTTTTTCTTATGAAAACTTCAAACATATACACAGGTAGATTAGTATGAAGGAATGGACTCCTCATGTATGTACACATCACCCAGCTTCAACAAATATCAATTCATGGTCATTTTTTAAACAATATTTGAGTTTATGAAGTTGGAAAATAAATTATACCTAAGTACTTGATAGAATGTAAAGGTAATTTGGAAAGGCCTGGAGACAGGAATAATAAAAATAATAAGAAATATTTATATGTTGATGACAAGCCCTTTGTCAATTGCTTTGCTTATGTGAATTACTTCTCACACAATCCCACTTTATGGGAACCACATTATTATAATTTTCAAATACAAAAAAAATTTGAGACACAGAGAGGTAAAGTGACATGTCTCAGGTACCCAACTAAAAGTGACAGACTTGGGATTTGATCCTAGGAAGCCTGGCTCCAAAATCAATCTTCTTAATCACCATAAGAGGGATAAGATGTAGAAAATAAGTGTGATATCCAACTGAAGGTAAATTAGAAATTAAAGCTCTGATTCATGAAATTGTAATGTATGCTAATAGACAAATACTAATTTTATAGAAATTTTATTTTCTGCACAACAATTGTATTTTTTTCTTTTTTTTTTTTTTTTTTTTGAGATGGAGTTTCACTCTATCACCCAGGCTGGAGTGCAGTGGTGCTGTCTCGGCTCACTGCAACCTCCGCCTCCTGGGTTCAAGCGATTTTCAAGCGATTTTCCTGCCTCAGGCTCCTGAGTAGCTGGGATTAGGGGCACGTGCCATCACACCTGGCTAATTTTTGTATTTTTAGTACAAACGGGGTTTCCCCATGTTGGTCAGGCTGGTCTTGAATTCCTGACCTCGTGGTCTGCCTGCCTCGGCCTCCCAAAGTGCTGGGATTACAGGCATGAGCCACCGCACCTGGCAACAATTGTATTTTTAAATTTTTTTTTTTAATTTCAACAGTTTGGGGGGGTGCAGCTGCTTTTTGGTTACCTGTATAAGTTCTTTAGTGGTGATTTCTGGGATTTTGGTGTATCCATTACCTGAGCAGTGTATAGTATACCCAATATTTAGTCTTTTATTCCTCATCCCCCTTTCAACCATTCCCCCACCGAGTCCCCAAAGTCCATTATGTCATTCTTATGCCTTTGCCTCCTCATAGCTTAGCTCCCACTTATAAGTGAGAACATATGGTATTAATATTTGGTTTTTCATTCCTGAATTACTTCACTTAGAATAATGGCCTCCAGCTCCATCCAAGTTGCTACAAAAGACATTATTTTGTTCTTTTTTTATGGATGAGTGGTATTCCATGGTGCATGTATACCACATTTCCTTTATCCACTGGTTGGTCACAGGGCACTTAGGTTGCTTCCATATTTTTGCCATTGTGCATTGTGCCGCTATAAGTATGGGTGTGCATGTGTCTTTTTCATATAATGGCTTCTTTTCCTTTGGGTATATATCCAGTAGTGGGATTGCTGAATCAAATGGTAGTTCTACTTTTAAACCTTTAAAGAATCTCCATACTGTTTTCCATAGTGGCTGTATGAATTTACATTCCCACTAGCAGTCTAAAAAAATGTTCGCTTTCCATCATAACCATGCCAACATCTATTGTCTTTGACCTTTTAATTATGGCCATTCTTGCAGGAGTAAGGTAGTATTTCATTGTGGTTTTAATTTGCATTTCCCTGATAATTAGTGGTGGTTGAGTATTTCTTTCATATGTTTGTTGGTTGTTTGTATATCTTCTTTTGAGAATTGTCTATTCATGCTCTTTGCCCATATTTTGATGGGATTATTTGTTCTTTTCTTGCTGATTTGCTTGAGTTCCTTGTAGACTCTGGATATTAGTCCTTTGTCAGATGCATAGTTTGCAAATGTTTTCTCCCACTCCGTGGGTTGTCTGCTCTGCTGATTATTTATTTTGCTGTGCAGAAGCTTTTTAGTTTAATTAGGTGGCATCTATTTATTTTTGTTTTTGTTGCATTTGCTTTTGGAGTCTTAGTCATGAATTATTTGCCTAAGCCAATGTCTAGAAGAGTTTTCCGATGTTATCTTCTAGAGTTTTATGGTTTCACATCTTAGATTTAAGTCTTTGATTCATCTTGAGTTGGTTTTGTGTAAGGTGAGAGATGGGGACCCAGTTTCGTTATAATTTTATAGAAATTTTGTTAGCACAATTTTTCAGGACTACATCTGTTTCACAAAGTAAAGGCATACTTGTAGATTGAAAAGAAACACAATTAAGATGTCAGAAACTCTCTGATATAAGTTTTATTTTGTAGTTTGCATTCTATCACACCATATCATTAATATCAATTAAGATTTATTTGGCTACAAGTAACAGAAAACTCAACTCAAAGTGGTTCTAATAGTAGGGTTTTTAAAAAATTATCTCCCATAACACACTAGTCAAATGGTTCTAGAGTTGGGAAATTCCAAGGCAGAGTGATATTATCAAGGACCCAGGTACTTTCTGTCTTTCTCTTTCACCATCTCTTGTATGTTGGCTTTTGCCTTTAAGCTTGTCCCCTAATGGTTGAATGGGGATTTTGTTTGTTTGTTTTGGTTTCTTTGTTTGTTTGTTTTGTTTTTTGCCCCAGCTTTAGCTTATAAGACCAACCAAATAAGCAGATCTCTCTAAAGAGAGCAGTTTTAGGCCTGTTATGCTTTTGTCTCTACAAGCAAGGAAGAGGAAGTTTCTCTTTTATGTCAGAGCAAAACCTTTCTCAGAATCAAAACTACCTATAAGC
>NW_016823823.1:232243-249538 GCF_001698545.2 Rhinopithecus bieti
ACTCTGCAGGACATTGTAGGCCATAGTAGTAATAAAGGTTTTGGCCTTTAGCCACTGAAGGGCTTTAAGTAAGGGATATTGTGATCAGCTTCACATTAAAACAATTTTAAACATTTTATTTGGAAATAATTTAGACCCACGAGAAGTTTCAAAATTAGTACAGGAAGTTCCAGTGTACTCTTCACTCTTATTCCCCAAGTAATAATATCTGAAATAATGTTAGCACAATTATTGAAACCAGGAAATAGACATTGATACAATACTATTAACTGAACTACAGACACTTTTTGTATTTTATCAGTTAGCTATGAATTTCTAAAAGATTCCTCTAGCTACAATATAAACAATGTTTTGGAGGACTAGAGTGGATGTGTGGAGACCAGTGAAGAGGCTATTGCAGTAGATAAGGTGAGATGTTGGTGGCTCAGACTAGGATGTTGGCAGTGAAGATGCTGAATATTAGATTCAATAGATATTTAGGAAGTAAAATATAGTGGACTAAGTGATTCATTGGATGGGATGTTGAAAGAAAGGTCATTATTTCTAGGTTTCTGGCTTGGAGAACTAAGTAGAAGGTGATGCTATTCACTGAAATAAGGACTAGGTTTGTGTGTATGGAGGGGCAGAGTTGAGAAGCTCACCCTTGGATAGACAGGTAGATCTGTTGAGTATGCAATTGAATGTGAAACTCTGGAGCTCAAAAGAGGGGCTACATAGTATTCTATAGCATGGATGCACAATGACATATTTATTTTTTTTTTATTTTTAAATCCTTTGTAGAGTTGGAGTCTTGCTCTGTCACCCTGGCTGCAGTGCAGTGGCCCAATCGTAGCTCACTGCAAAAGCTTGAACTCTTGGGCTCAAGCAGTCTCCCTGCCTCAGCCTCCCAAGTAGCTAAATGGGAGGCTAATCCACCCCACCACACCCAGCTAATTTTATTTTTTGTAGAGACGGGATCTCGCTGTGTTGCCCAGGCTGGCTTCAAACTCCTGGCCTCAACTGATCCTCCTGCCTCAGCCTCTCAAAGTGCTAGGATTACAGGTGTGAGCAACAGCTCAGCCTCAGACATACTTAATAACTATTTTCTGTTAGTTCTTAGAACTTTTTCCAAATTTTTCTTCTTACAAACCATGATACAATAAACATAATTGTAGTTAAATCTTTGTGTACATCCTTAATCATTCCTCAGGATAAATTCCCAGGAGTAAAATTTATAGGCCAAATGACATGTCCATTTTAAATAAAAACTTGTCAAATATTGAAATTATTTTCCTTCTGTATGATTCTATAAATCATTAAAAACATAGCTTGAGTGGCACAAGGACTGAGGTGCAAGTGAAGCACGGACCGCCACAGTCAGGGCCCAGGTACAAGCAAGGTGCAGACTACCACCATCAGGGCCAAGGGGCAAGACCACTGGGGCTTAGGTGCAAGCAACACATGCATTCCCCACTCACTGGCCTAGGCTGCCACCTCTGAAGGCAGCTGTGCCCTCCCCAGTGGCAAAGCCACAGCATGGCCAGTACCACTCCCAACCTGAACATTTCACCATGGGCCTGGGGATCACCTCACCCTATCTATACCCTATCAGGGGGCTTGAGGACAAGCCCACCTGGCTTGGCTTCACCACCTCCCCCATCTAGAACATATAGTCCCGGGACCAGGGGATTGCCCAGCCCAGTCTACCACCATTAACACCTCAGAACTCCTCCAGGGGTCCTGAGGTACGGCCTACCCACCCTGCCACTACCACCACCTGCATAGCACTTACCTGCATAGCAACTACCTACATCGCACCTACCTACTAGCACCTTCCACCTGTGGGTCTGAAGACTGGCTCAGCCAGCTTATCACAGCCACCACCAACACCAGTGCACATTGCTCTAGACCCAGAGGGTCATTCTGCCACTGCCACTGACATCGCCTAAGCCACGTTGGCTGTCCAGGGGCCTGATAACCCACCCATCTGCCTGGCCCACTGCCACAACTACCAACTACCAACATCTGAGTAAGTCAGCTGGAGGCCCAAGAATTGGCCTACTAACACTGGAGCCAGTGTATGCCACCCTGGGCCCCAAGAATAGAAATGTTCTGCTTAATGCTGCCACCACTAGGAGCCAAAGACAGGCCCACCTAGAATCCCACTACTCAGCAAAACTTCACCACAGCTTCCACAAATAACTACACCCTAAGCCACTGAGGAAATTACAGATATCCCTGATGCTGTTTATAGCCAAAGAAATCATACAGAGGCTACACTGCTGCACACACCCAGAATCACAGCCAAAGTGCCCTACTCAAAACCAATACCATAGATACATCTTCAGGAAAATGTCCTCCCCTATGAATGCAAATTCAAAAAATTGAAAGACGTGGCTATTATACCAGATGTGCAGATATCAAATAAAGAAACAGGAAACATGAAAAAACAAGGGATGACGACATCTCCAAAGGAACCCAATGATTCTGCAGCAACAACTACAAATAAAAAATAAATTAATGAAATCTCAGAAAAAACATTCACAATGATGATTTTAAAGAAGCTGAGTGAGATACAGGAGAATACTGAAAACAATACACAGAAATCAGAAAACAATTCAGGATGTGAATGAAGTTTTACCAGAGATAGATACCATAAAAAAGAACCAAACAAATTCTGGAACTGAATAATCATTTAATGAGATGCAAAACATATTTGAAAACCCCAACAATAGACTAGATCAAGCAAAAGAAAGAATCTCAGAACTTGAAAACAGGTATTTTGAAATAACCCAATCAGACAAAAATGAAAATAAAGAAAAAAGAATAAAATATATATACAGAATAAAAAACAGAGCTTTTCTGTATATATAGGACACCATAAAGTGAACAAATACTTGAGTTATCCAGAAGGCAAGCGGATAATAAAAGGGTTAGAAAATGCATTTAGCAAAATAGATTTTATAAATAAAACTTCCTAAGACTAGCAAGAGATTTAGATACCCAGGTACAGGAGGCTCAGAGGTCCCCAAACATACATAGCAAAAAGATCTTCTCCATGGTACGATGTAGGCAAACATTCTAAAGTCAAAGAGAATAAAATAAAATAAAATAAAAACAGCAAGAGAAAAGCATCTAGTCACCTATAAGGGAATCGCCATCAGACTAACAGCAGATTTCTCAGCAGAAATTTTACAAACCAGAGAGAATGGGATGATATATTCAAAGTTCTGAAAGAAAAAAGCTGCCAATCAAAAATACTATACTCAGCAAAATTGCTGTTCATAAAAGAAGAAGAGAGACAAACAAAAGATGAGAGACTTTACCACCACTAGATCTGCCCTAAGAAAATTCTCAAGGGAGCCCTAAACCTGGCAGTGAAAGGATTACATTTACCATCATAAAAACACACATCATTATAAACCTCACTGGTAAAGCAAACACACAAATGAGGCAGAGAAATAGCTCAAATGGTACCACTGCAGAAAACCACCAAACCATAATGAAAAACAATAAGAGAAAAAGGAACAAAGTATATACATAACAACCAGAAAAAATAACAATATGCCAGAAACAAATCCTCACATATTAATAATAACTTTGAATGTAAATGTATTATCCACATAAAAGATATAGACTGGCTGAATGTATTTTCAAAAAGCATGAACTATTTGCTGTATACAAGAAATGAACTTTACCTGTAAAGACACATATAGGCTGAAAGTAAAGATATGGAAGAACGTACATATCCTACTCAAATGGGAACCAAAAGTGAGCAGGAGTAGCTATACTTACAGTAAATAAATTAGAGTTTAAGTCAACAACAGTAAAAAAGAAAAAGGCAAAGTCACTATAAAATGACAAAGGGATCAATCCAGTAAGAAGATATAAAATTCAAAATATGTACACACCTAACACTGAAGCTCCCAGATTCAAAAGCAAATATTACTAGATCTAAACAGAGAGATAGGCTTAAATACAGTAATAGTGGGGGACCTCAACATCCCACTCTTGGTATTAGACGAATTATCTAAATAGAAAATCAACAAAGAAACATTGGATTTAAACTGAACTCTAGACCAAATGGACCTAACAGACATTTACAGAACATTTTATCTAACACCTACAGAATAGACATTCTTCTCATCAGCATGTGGAACATTCTCCAGGATAGACCATATGTTAGGCCACAAAACAAGTCTCAACAAATTTTTAAAAATTGGAATCATACGAAGCATCTTCTAAGACCACAATAGAGTAAAGCTGGAAATCAATACCAAGAGGAACTTTGGAAACTATACAAATACATGGAAATTAAACAACATGCTCCTGGATGACCACTGAGCCAATGAAGAAATTAAAATGGAAATTTAAAAAATTCTTGAAGAAAGTGATAATGGAAACACAATATACCAAAACCTGTGGGATACAGCAGAAGCAGTGCCAAGAGGGAATTATGGCAACAAATGCCTAAATCAAAAAAGTAGAACAGAACTAGAAAAGCAAGAACAAACCAAGCCAGAATTAGCATAAGGAAAGAAATAAAGACCAGAGCACACCTACAGAAAACAAAGACTAAAAAAAATACAAAGTATCAACAAATAAAAAGATGGAAAATAATCCTAAAATTTATATGGAACCATTAAAGACCCAGAATAGCCAAAGCTAGCCTGAGCAAAAAAAGCAAAACTGGAAGAATCACATTACCTGACTTAAAATTATACCACAGACATATAGTAACCAAAACAACATGGTACTGGCATTAAAACAGACACGTAGACCAAAGGAACAGAATAGAGAACCCAGAAACAAATCGATACAGTAAATTCATTTTCAACAAAGGTGCCAAGAACATACATTGGGGAAAGGATAGTCTTCAATAAATGACACTGGGAAAGCTGGATAAATATATATGCAGAATGAAACTAGACCCCAATCTCTCAACATACACAAAAATCAAACGGATTAAAGACATAAATCTAAGACCTCAAACTATGAAACTACTAAAAGAAAACATTGGGGAAACTCTCCAGAACATTGGACTGGGCAAACATTTTTGGAGTAATGTCCCAGAAGCACAGCCAACCAAAGCAAAATGGACAAATAGGATTATATCAAGTTTTAAAAATATCTGCACAGCAAAGGAGACAATCAACAAAGTGTAGGAAACCCCACAGAATGGGAGAAGGTAATATGCTGGGACTGATGAATTAATCTGACAATGGATTAATAGCCAGAATACATAAGGAGCTTAAACAACGCTACAGGAAAAAAATCTAATGATCTTATCAAAAATGGGCAAAAGATCTGAATAGGCATTTCTCAAAAGAAGACATGTAAATGTCCAACAGGTGTATGAAAAAATGCTCAACTTCTAATCACTGGGGAAATGCAAGTCAAAACCACAATGGGATATCATCTTACCTTCAGTTAGAATGGCTATTACTAAAAATACAAAAAGAAAAAAAAACACAGATGCTGGCAAGGATGTGGAGAAAAGGAAACTTTTATCCACTGTTGATGGGAGTGTAAATTAGCACAGCCATTGTCAGAAACAGTATGCAGATTTCTCAAAAAAAAAAAAAAAAAATAGAACTACCATATGATCTGGCAATCCCACTACTGGGAATTTATCCAAAGGAAAAGAAATCAATATGTCAAAGAGATGCATGCACGCTCATGTTTATTGTAGCACTATTCACAATAATCAAGATATGGAGTCAACCTGCATGTCCATCAATGGATGAATGAAGAAAATGTGGCATGTATACACAATGTAATACTGTTTGGCCGTAGAAAATAATGGAGTCAAAAAGGATGAGTTTGTGTCCTTTGTAGGGACATGGATGCAGCTGGAAACCATCATTCTCAGCAAACTATTACAAGAACAGAAAACCAAACACCGCATGTTCTCATTCATAGGTGGGAATTGAACAATGAGATCACTTGGACTCGGGAAGGGGAACATCACACACTGGGGCCTATTATGTGGGATGGGGGAGGGGGGAGGGAAGGCATTGGGGAGTTATACCTGATGGTAAATGACGAGTTGATGGGGTGCTGACGAGTTGATGGGTGCAGCACACCAACATGGCACAAGTATACATATGTCACAAACCTGCATGTTGTGCACATGACCGCTAAGAACTTTAAAGTATAATGAAAAAAAAAAAAAAAAGAAATAATGGGAGTCATTCCCTTTGCAGCAACATGGTTGAAAAACTGGAGGTCCATTATGTTTTAACTGCGAAATAAGCCAGACACAGAAAGACAAATACTGCACATTCTCACTCATGTGGAGCTTCAAAGTTGATTCCATGAAGATATAGGTGGAATAGATATCAGAGACTGGGAAGGTTATATGGGTGGAAGGGGGGACAGGGGATGATTGGAGGGTGAGAGATTGGTTTAATGAGAATAGACATACAATTAGTTTAGGAGAAATAAGTTCTAATGTTCAGTAGCAGAGTAGCGTTACTATAGTAAACAACAGGTTGTATTTTTGAAAATAGCTAGAAGAGAGGACTTGAAATGTACCCAACACATAGAAATGATTAATACATGGGTTATGGATACCCTAAATACTCTGACTTGATCTTTACACCACTATGGCATGTAATAAAATTTCATGTGTACCATATAAATTGTACAAGTATAATGTATCTTTTTTAAATAATCTGATGCCTCATTAAGCCTAGGCATGGAATAAACTTCAGTATTCTAAGAAGGGCTGGAGACTGATGAATAATGAGAAAGAAGCTGAGAAAATTATACAAAACAAAAGTATATCGAACTTTATCAGCCACTGATATAGTATGTTATGATATAACCATCATAATCATTTGTTACCACATTTTAAAATTTAAACTATTAGAGAGAATTTCTCTACCTTTTGGGATAGTAAATTTTGTTTCTATAGAATTTTTCCTATATTTGAACTTTTGCCCCCCCCCCTGTTCCTTAAAGCAAATCGTACCTGAAGAAGTTAGTGTTAAAGAATCTCATAAAGTCTTTATCTGTGACGCTCTGCACATTTACCAACACAAGAGCCATGTTGTACCTGACAGTATTGTGGAGATCTTTTTAATACTTGGGAGATCAATGCACAGTTCAGAGTAGATCTTAGGGAGTGCCTGTTCAACCACCATTTATGATGTATCCTTGTTTGGACCAGAGCAGATTCCTGACACCAAGCAGAATGAAGAACATTTCCTGAGTGCAGTACATACTTCAAAACATTTAATTTTAGTGTGTTGAAAAGAGCTTCAAGGCAACACTTTTAAATTTTAAGTAAAATATGGGAAAATTTATTTATGACTTTGGAGTAGGGAAACATTTTTTTGAGAGACAGGGTCTTGCTCTGTCGCCCAGGCTGGAGTACAGTACCATGATCAGGGCTCATTGCAGCATCAAACTCCTAGGCTTTAGTGATCCTCCTGCCTTAGCCTCCCTAGTACCTAGGACTACAGGCATATGCCACCATGCCATCTTTTTTGTTTGTTTGTTTGAGAAACAGATCTCACTGTGTTGCCTAAGCTGGTCTCAAACTCCTGGACTCAAGTTATCCTCCCCCCCTTAGCCTCTCAAAGTGCTGGGATTTTAGGCATGAAGCACTCACTGTACCCAGCAGGGAAATTCTTAAGATAAACTGAAGATCACTCATAATATGAGAAGTTTATAAATTTGACACATTAAAAGTATAAATTTCTGTTCATCAAAAGACATAATTAAAATGTGAAAAAAATCCAAAAACCAGGAGAAGATATTTGTTACACATATAACTGATAAAGGATTGTTACCAAGAATATATAAAGAACTTCTCAAACCATTTTTTACAAAAGACACCCATTATAAAATGATTTGAATAGGCATAGAAGAAGAAACATGAATGACCAATAAACATGAAAAGATTATCATTCTTACTAGTAATCTAGAAAATACAAGTTAATACCACCAAGTTAACATTTCATGCCTATAAAATTTGCAAAAATCACCAAGTCTGACAGTTCCACTTTTGGGCTAGAATGTAGAATGTGAGACATTTTCTACACTGCTGGTGGTAGTGTAAATAGTTATAACCACTTTGGAGAACAATATGGCAATATCTATTAAAGTTGAAGATGTATATAACCAATGAATGACCCAGCACTTTTACTCCTAGGTGAATTCCTGGAGAGACTTTCTCATGATAAGTCAGGAGATACACACATGAATATATTTTTAAAGGCACATTGTTTATAATACCAAGAAATTGGAAACAACTTAAATCTCCACCAGCAAGGAAATAAATAAATTATGGTATATTAAATATACAGTGAATACTATGTAGTAGAGGAAAATGAATGGACTAGAACTATATGAATAAATATAGATGAATATCACAAAGAGTGCTGAACAAAAACACGTGTAGAAGATATGTATATAATGGAACAGTTTATATAAAGTTTTAAAATATCCTCAACAATTCTATTGTTTTAATATATAATTACATATTTATGTATAATTACACTGTANCCTTAGGCAAGTCACTTCTCCAGAGAAAATTGGAACAACTTTTATGATCCCAGAAGTTGGGCTTATTTAAAATCATGGTCAAACTGTAATATACACTTGTCCATGGCTGTCTGGCAGTGTCTGCACAGTTTTTCAGTTTCATCAAAATTTATTAAAGTCAAAAGAAAAATATGCATAAAGGCCACAAAACACTAAAGTAAAACTTAAAATGTCAAAAACCTTGACCACATTGTGTGTAAATTGTTTTGAGTTCATTATTCTATCCCTGGCTACCAAGATATAGATAGACAGGTGCTAGGCCTACACATAGAAGATTCTACGTGATTTGGAACCAGCCACCTGTACTTAAAGAACTGAAACAAGCAAACTTAAGTGATCACAGGGAAGATTCTGTAGTTGCTGGGTTTTTTTTTTTTCCCCCTCTTGGTATGTTAAGATTTATATAGGTGGCTGAAATAATTATGTACAGCTGATACAGATACTCAGATTTTTGAGATGTATCCATACCAGCCCTTCTGTGAAAATTCTCTGTAATAGAATGCATCTTGTCTTTTTAGCATTTGAAAAAGATGATTCAGGGGATGGTGTTTTTTCAAAGCTTGTTTTAGAAAAATGGTTGACATAGCATGCATGATACTAACATCACTCAGTTTTTTGTTTTTTTTTTTAAGACTTTAGTTTTGATTTTTTCATGAAATGTTGAAGATGTTTTAAGTGTGTGGTGAATAACTTTTAGTGTTTTTTAAAATTTAGGCCCTCTGATTAATATTCAGTTTGTCCATAAATAGGCCTTATCAATCCATTCTATTACCCTTTACAGAAACCCTTTGTTTCATTTAAGTGGGTCTATCTCTCTATCCCTTATTTTAATTCAAATATTCCATTGTGAAATTTTGCTTTCTTGGCAAATTCCAACAGTGCAAAAACTGCAGTTACTTTTGCAGTCACCGTAATTATGGTGATCAGATCAGGGTAACTAGCATATATATCATCTCAAACATTTATTATTTCTTTGTTTTGGAAACGTTCAATATCCTGCCTCTAGCTATTTGAAACTATATATTATTGTTAACTATAGTCATCCTGCATTGGTATAGAATACTAGAACTTATTCTCCTATCCAGTTGTGATTTTGTATCCTTTTGCAAATCTCTCCATATCTCTCCCTTCCCTCTCCCCTTTCCAGCCTCTAGTATTCTTCTTTTCTACTTTCCACTTTTATGAGATCAACATTTTTTAGTTTCCACATATGAGTGAGAATATGTGGTGTTTAATTGTCTGTTCCTTATTTCACTCAACATAATGTCCTCTAATTCCATCCATGTTGCCATAAATGACAGGATTTTCATTCTTTTCTGTGGATGAGTAGTATTCCATTGTGCATATTATACCGTATTTTCTTTATCCATTCATCTACTAATGGATACTGAGGTTCCTTCCAAATTTTGGCTATTGTAAATAGTGCTGCAGTAAACATGGGGGTGCAGATGTCTTTCTGATATAATGACTTCTTTTTCTTTGGATCAATTCCCAGTAGTGAGATTGCTAGATTATATGGTAGTTCTATTTGTAATTTTTTGAGAAATCTTCATATTGTTCTTCATAGTGTCTGTTGCTCTCAATCGCCACTATGCTAATTGATATTTGAGAAAGGATGTGATTCACTTTCTAATATTTCTTTGATAGAAAGTAGATAAGATTTCTGATTGTTTCTTAACAATCTTCTCAAAAGATTGCAGAAATCACAGTTGGAAACAGAGATATTCAGTCTGCTAAGATGGCTGAGGTTATAATTTAATCATTGTTTATACATCTATGAAATATTATTATAGGAGGATGTCAACTACCAGTTTTCCTTCTCTTGTGAAGACAAAGCTAAAAGAAACAGTTTTAAACTATATTGGTAGTGTTAGGTTACATGTAACAAAGAAATGCTCAATAATGAGGTTTGTTAAATACTAGGTTAGTCAACAAAAAAAAATAGCTGAATTTCACTCCTGGGAAAATCCTTATGAAATAGGATAGATAATCATATAACATGATCGGCTAGTGGGAATGATCTTCATGTAACTAAATGGCCTCATAGGACTCCTTCCAAACTCTGAATTCTGTGAAAATAATGTAATTAAAACTTGTTTCCAAAATAAATATATAGTTATTAATACTACATAGAATTGTTTAATAAGTTTACAGTAAATGTCTACCAAATTGGCATACAAATCTAGAATACCCTGGGAGCCGTGTTATAACATTGTCATAGAATCTTTGTTATTGGTATGTTATTGTTGTTTAAGTTGGAAAATTAATAGATGAGGAAACTGAGGATCAGAGGTTAAGGGACTTGCCCAAGGTCATAAGGTAGCACTTTCAGGACTAAAACCTAGCTTTGTATTTCTACTTCTGGTTCAGAGCTTTCCATCTCATCGCCCTCCTGACCTTAGGCTTCCCATTCTGGGAGTGCTTAGAGTTGAGGCTGAGATATGTCCTAGAGAAACTTATTGTCAATTATGTTCTGTATCAAATAGAACTACAAGAGATCTAGGAGAAGCTTCAGCAACCTTGAAATTAAGGAACACTGGTTCTCTCTGCCTCTGTAGGGGCCAGAGTAGTTATATATAATCAGTCTCATTCAAAGGAACCATATCTGCCTTTGCTCTCTGCCTTTTGCCTCATTGCGCCGAAACTATGTAGTGCCTGGACACAAAAGGTACGAAAATATCTATTAAATGAGTGAATGGACATATGAAATAGCTCTTTTTCTTTACTATTTATAATCAGAAACATTAAAAATTTTGTCCCCCAGATTTGTCTAGGGCCCCACTGGCTATCTCTGTAAGCTGGTATAATCCTTTCCTCTTATTCTCTTCCAAAGAGTCCCTCTCTACATAACTGTCCTCTTTTTAGTTTTTTATCTTTTACCTCCCTTCTGCCTGTAAGGACAGTGACGAACCAACACTACCACCTTAAAACAAAAAAAATGTTTCACCTTTTTTCAGGTAGGAGCTTCCATGTTGGTTTTGGCCTCTTGCTGGTAGAGTCAATTTACCTGCAGCCAATTAACAAACATGTTGTGCTATTAAATCAGCCCCAACCACAAAACTGCCTTTTAATTAAGCAACCACTGTGGCCCTAAGACTTGCTGATTAAAATTAAGCCAGCCTGTGGTTCCTGCAATGCAGTCTAACTTCAGACCAATACGGCATCAGCGAACCATGCCTGGTCTCGGTGGTACAAGGAACCCAAACAAACTTGAACAAATGACAAATAGTAAATGAATTTTAACCATACATTGAAATTGACTTGGTATATACAAACACTCTGACTATAGGGAAAGGAATCCAGTATACTTCACCAAGATTTTTGAATTTTAAGATGAAGCCTACCCTGAGAATTTAGCGTTATAGCTACCGTCCTGCCGTCTTAATCTTACTACCTACCCTATGTGCAGACATTATGCTGAGGGGGGCCTCTCTATACTTTACTTTTTTGGATTTCTCTCACAAAAACTCTATGGCTGATTGGCAAATTCAATCCTCTGTTAACCACGACAAAAACAGGCATGGGAGAAGTTAAGTAATTACCTCACTCGCCACCTCTTGTAAATAGGCCAGGAATTCAACCGGCCCAGGGTTTACCTGAATGGGAGTAACTCCTATTATATTTCTGTTGTACATCCTACCTTTTCCAAGATGTAAGAACAGAAACACTGGGATAAGTTATCAAAGATATCCAAATTCGTTACGACTTTGTCCCCCTGTCTTGGCGAAAGTCAACTAGGTGACCTTCCCTTGACTCGCGTTAGATTTCCCACATATACTCTACTATCAGCGTTTTCTTAAACATTAATACTTCATATACTATATTACTAACAATGTCATACCGCTCAAATGGACGAAAAAGATCAATTTATCCTGTCCCTACGTTAGCGGCAGTGCTGTGGTGCACACGTACACTTCCTATATGGAAATAGTCCCTTGACCTCATTCTACACAATAGAAAGAGAGGTATTTCTTTAGATATTGGGAATTATCAACATATCCTTGGCACCCTCTTTTTGTACTTCTAGTCTTGGCAGTAAAACAATATTTATCTTAACAATATTTGTCTGACGCTACTTAAACATATTGCAAGGCACTGTGCTGTGTGGGCCTAGAAGATACCAATCTGATTGTGGGGAACCCCAAAAAAGAAATGTTACGCGCACCCTTCAATCGGGAGCAAATCACAACTAACTTTAGTGGGAGAACACCGGGGCATTAACACCCCCCAATAAATCTAAAAAAATTAACACATGTGTTACGTGCTTACCAAAAGAGGGAGGAAATCCGTGAATTCCATGAACAAGCATAGGAATCAAATGGTACCTTGACTCACATCGAAACCAATGACAGAGGGCTTTAGAATGAAGAATCTGAAGGACGGAGTAGCGAGTTATCCCTACGCCAACGAGGGTACAAGGGCGGTGAGTAGAGTTCCAAGGCATGGGAAATGGCAATGTGCACAGGTCCCTGTGGTAATGAAAGAAGCCATGGCGAGAGTTTTCCAACCCTCGAAACTGAAGAAGTCCAACGTATACGCCTCTGGAACACTAGAACGACAACAAGGGGGGCAATAGAGCAAGAGGAGGCTGAAGGTAGGGTAAGACAGGAACCTAAACTATGCCCCAGGGCTCAATAGGCCCATGTTAATATCTTAGTTAAGCTCTGGTTTAAGTTTTAGCTTGCCTTTGGACTTCTTATTGAAACAGAAAATCGCCTCGATTTTTTATTTTGTTACTCTACACGTTTACCGCCAGGGTGATTTTCACAAAGAAATTTTCTGGTTATATACCATCCACATTTTAACCAATTAAAAGAGTAAACATAGTTGGAAATGTGACTTAGAAATGAATGACATACATTTATGAATGGAAACTAGGAAGAAAATTCTATAGATGAGGAGAATTAAAATCTCTGACACATAGTATCTTAAGAGGATTCAGTTCACTAAGTAGGCAAAATTTTAAATGTAACATATATTTTTTGGACAGCTATTATACAAGATACTGCTAAATAAGAAAAATAATGCCATATCTGGGTAAGAGCTATTGCTGGTAAAAGTGAGAGCAAGAAGAAAATGGTTGTGTGCTAGTGTAGTCTGGGAAAACATGATGAAGATGATTAGAGTTGAATTTATCCCTGTATACTGGATATGGACTACAGGAGGAGGGCACACTAGATACCTCTATTGTGTCTCAAAAACACAAATAATAATTTTAGATTTTGGAGAGTAAGAAGGAAGACATTGATTTCTTAGCCTTTACCTCTTTTATCACAGTTTTTTCATCCAGAGTAATCCAAAGACAAGTTAGGGAGTTATTGACTGTACAATTTGGTTTGGTATATTCTGTCAGCACAGCAATTTATATTTACATAAGGTTTCATAATTTACATTTTTACTACAAAACACTTTTACTCACAATCGCATTTATTCCTTATGCCCACTTGTAAAGGAAGTATTTTTCTTAGCCCTATTTTACACTTGAGGAAATTTAAGTTCAGAGATACTAAGTAATTTATTCAAGGTCCCTGGCAGTAGCAGAACTTCAAAGATAGGCATTCTGATTCCAAAGTTTGTATTCTTTTTACTGACACACTAAGGTCATTTTCTGTCCCTGCTTCTCTCTTTAAATGTATCTCTTTGAATATTCTGTTAGCGATCAGATGGGTTGACACTGATAACTCTGACTCAATGTCTGACAGGAGCCTGTTTCTTAATTTATTAAATAAAGGAAGTAGACCAGATGATCTCTAAGATGCTGTTGTACATTGAAAGTCTATGGCATTAGAAGTGATGGGTCTTGTATAATGGGTCTTATTTCTTGTATGCCTTGTTTCTATCTATATTGGGCCACATTTACTATTTTAACCTTGGTGGTGGTGGTGGGGAGGTCCATGGGGTACCATTCGTCAAGCTTATTGTAAGTGCCAAATACTTAACATTGTTTAAATTTGTTACTCTTTGGGTCAGAGCATCAATGCTCACTGTATTAGTCCGTTCTCACACTGCTATAAGCTGCCCAAAACTGGGAAATTTATGAAAAAAAAGAGGTTTAATTGACTCACAGTTCCACAGGATGCACAGGAAGAATGGCTGGGAAGCCTCAGAAAACTAACAATCATGGCAGAAGGCTAAGGGGAAGAGAGAGAGCAAAGAGGGAAGTGCTACACACTTTTAAACAAGATCTCATGAGAACTTACTATCATGAGAACAGCAAGGGGGAAACCCACCCCTGTGATCCAGTCACTCCCCACTGGGTCCCTCCCCCAACATAGGAAATTACAATTCAACATGAGATTTGGGTGGGGACACAGAGCCGAACCATATCACTTAAAATGGGATATTTTAGGTCAGTGAGCACTATGACCCTGAGGAATTTAGGCAAGGTAAATTGTTAAGGTGAGGCATATCTGTTTGTCCTCTATTTTATATTTGGCAACTCCCCTAACAGTATAAGAGGTACTTTGTTTAAAAATTTAGTGTGATCTGCAGATACAACTGTAACTGGAGTCCCAGAATTGATTAAGGCCATGAAGATTTGCCACTTGGTGCATCTTGGTAGATGTTAAAAGTAATAAATTAATTTAGAACTGATGTTGTAGAGGCACAAAAGCTAATCAAAGTCCTTTTTACCTTTCTTTTGCATAGATTGTTTTAATAAATGTTGGATTTCCAATTGGGTAAAACAATCGTGAGCCTCTGCTTTAGTGATTGTTTCTTCCTCCATATCAAGATTTTTTGTTTTATTTTTGTGGTTATTGGACGTTGATCAAGGAGAGAGAGTCCTCTCTCCCTGCTTGTATATAAAAGTTTCTTCCTCCAGAGAGTTACAATTCAGTATCATCAGGGTTAAGGGCCTCCCTATGGTGATTGTTGCTCTACTGGGTTTAGGAAACCTGGGCTGGCTGGGCATGGTGGCTCACGCCTGTAATCCCAGCAGTTTGGGAGGCCAAGGCAGGTGGATCACCTGAGGTCAGGAGTTTGAGACCAGCCTGGCCAACATGGTGAAACTGCATCTCTACTAAAAATACAAAAATTAGCTGGGCGTGGTGGCGGCCACCTGTAATCCTAGCTATTCAAGAAGCTGAGGCAGGAGAATCACTTGAACTCGGGAGGCGGAGGTTGCAGTGAGCCAAGATGGCTCCATTGCACTCCAGCCTGGGCAACAAGAGCGAGACTGTGTCTCAAAACAAACAAACAAACAAACAAACCTGGGCTTCAGTCAGATTTAATTTAATCCTTCGGTGTATTGACAAGTCACAGCCCTCAAATGAACCCAGAATCTTTGTTGGTCATTTTTATAGTTGTCCAATAGGGTGATAGTTTCCTCTGAACATTTAAAAGGGGTAAGGGTAAAACATTTGGGGCTGTCTTCTATAAGGGCTTGTGCCACTGGATCACATGGGCATCTTTTTATAGCCTTGAGGACCAGAATCTGTTTGGATGGCATAGGCAGTAGCAGCAGTAGCAAAGGTATCATACGGTCCTAGTTAGCCATCTAATTTTTGGAGTGTAGACTTCAACATGCCACATGATGACTACTCTGCTTCATATAAAATAAACTAACCATTGGGCCCATATATTGTACAAGATGTAGACTTTCCCCTGAGCACTCTATAAAATGGGGACCAAGGCATCATTAAGGCGTACAACCAGCGGTCATAGAGTAAAAGTCCTCTCCCTGAGCCTAGCATCAATCATGCCTTATTCTAGAATTGGGACACATGATTCAAACTAAAACACTCATAAAGGCCTGGGCCAATATGTGTGACCCAGGGCTACTCTAAGTAGGGCCCCAATACTATATTCCTATCCCTAAATGTTAATCACTGAAACTTGTTTATTAGGTAGATTAAATCTATAGCAGAGTCCTGGTAGGAGTTGGCATATGCAGTACAGCACAGCACAACACATGGTGCAGGCTGACCAGCAGGCAGCAGCACATTTCAAAGTGTACCCTGGCCAGTTAGCAAGCCAAAAGCAAGAGAAGAAACACCCCTAGGTAGTGATGGTTATTGCCTCAACATCCTCCTCACGGTGCCAATTTTCTTGTGGTTGCCCTGCAAGAGGGGATAATTCCCCTCACCCAAAATGTGGTTTGGATGTCAAGACCAATGATGCCACACATGCAGTAAAAAAAAGCATGAGAAGGTTTATTATAGACATAATGAGGTTTTCTGGGGAGAGCAGGGATGGCTCCCTAGCTAATCTGAAATGGCTTGAGTGAAGAGAATGGCGAGTATCTTTGGTTTTTATTGTGGTTAGTTGGTGGGGCCAACGTGAGGTTTCCTGTGCTGGTTGTGCTTTGTGTAGTTTGAACTTTGAGGCTTGCACCATGGGAAAGAGTGCCCAGGCCCTCTTATCACCTTTTCCTGATGTGGACAAAAAAGGGAAGGGACAGGAGTGGGGCTTCAAAGCTGTCATCAATTACACAACAAAATATACTCAGGCTCTTTATTATAATTTTCATCTCTAAAATAAATTCCAGTGCCACCAGTAAAAGGAAAAGTAGAAGTTTACCAGCTACAAGATGGCTAAAATGAAAACATGTTCAATTTCTTTTAAAAAGCTACTAGTGTTTTTTAAAATATCAGTGTTAATAATCTCAGATTTATTCTTCTTAAATTTATCAGCCTTCTTTTTGATGCTGTACTGAAAATTAAGATATAGTAGTGATATCCATTATCTTCCACTATGTAATTCTATTTTTAGAAGTCCTATGTAGCTTTAATGCTATGCTTTATTTTGAAAATATAGTTTTCT
>NW_016823823.1:249928-254061 GCF_001698545.2 Rhinopithecus bieti
AGCCTTCTTTTGATGCTGTACTGAAAATTAAGATATAGTAGTGATATCCATTATCTTCCACTATGTAATTCTATTTTAGAAGTCCTATGTAGCTTTAATGCTATGCTTTATTTTGAAAATATAGTTTTATTTGTAAAGATTTCTTATCTGTCTTTGGATAAAACCAAATATTGCCTCACAGAAGCTGAGACCTCTGGTCTGCATCAGTGCACTTTTATTCTATACCACAAACTAACTGTGCTGTCTTGGAAAAACCATTTGTTCTGTGCATTAGATTCTTCATATGTAAATTTATTCATCCAATATCTGTTTTCTATGAGATAGACTTTGAATGAGGTGTTGGGGGTACAGAACTGATTAAGGCATGCTCCTCGCTCTTAAAGAGCTCACAGTCTGGTGGGGGACATAAATGTCTGCAATTACAATATGATATGGTAATTGTCATGATAGAAGTGTGCATGTAGTGCTGGGAATAATAGCGATATGGATAACACCTTTACTAGGCATTCTTCACTAGGAGGGGAATAAATGGAGAACAACCATGTTAAAGTACTTTGAGATGTATAAAGTGAAACAAAATCACAAATAGATACCCAACTTCATTTCATCTAATTTATTCATTTTGAGCTTACGTACTTAGAGCTTTTGGCACTCTTGAAATGTATTTTTGGAATTTTGGAATTACTGTGGGACTGTATTTGATACATTTCTAATTAAGATTTATTTTAGTTTCTGATGGTCATATTCTCCAGATTATGGAACTGTGTGTTCTTCTTACCACAATGGTTGAGTGCAGCTGGGGCAAATAACACAACTGGTAGACTGCTAACACTATAAAATTATGGTTTCTAAAGACTTCAGCTGGGCCCCCAGGGCACCATTCAGTAATCCTTTTATGTGTTCTTAATTATTCCCCTCTCCTGTTGTCAGGGGCTACTACCGTTGCGAACCTTGACTACCTGTCTCATGAGCACTGCTCCACACATTCTCCTCAATATGAGGCCAGCCAGTCTTACCAGTCTTACCTTCTATCATTCTCTAAGACACAGTTATACCACATTTCTATCTACCTGTTGAGTGAATCATGCTGCTTTAGGTCTCTGTACCTTTGTACATTCTTTCCTCTGACAGGAATCCATCACCCCACACCAAACTTAACCAACTTCTATTTTTTTCAAGACTCAGCTCACATATCTCCACTCTGTGAGGCCTTCTTTGGCAGCCCAAGTATAGTTAGTCACTCCTTCATTTGCACCACCACTAGACATAGTATTTTCTGCTGTTATAGAATGTAGCATACTCTATTATACTTACTTACTGTCTTAATTTCCTCCTCTAGTAAACTGTCAAGTCCTCAAGAACAGGGACTATCTGTCTTCAGTCTCCAGCACCTAGTATAATGTTGGCACAAACATAAATATTTATTGAGAGAGGAAAGGTAAGGATACAACATAAATATTAGACATATACAGCTTCTTTCAGAAAGCAAAACCACTTTTTTATTAATTTCAATCTTTTAATCTAATTTGCAATGGCATACCCAGTTTCCTTTTTCTCTCAACCTTTAGGAAAATTTCTTTCAATTTAATAGAAAGATGCTGAATTTTTTATAAAATACTCCAACAAAGACAGCTGTCTGACAGCTGTAGACCATCTGTGCTTTCAGTCCTGGGTAAAAACATCTGGCTACTTGAGAATAGAAGCTCTGTATTAAAGGAGTTTCCTAGACTGATGGTGATTAATATTCTACAAATATGCCTTGCATTGTCCCACTTTGACATGATATAATGTACACAACTTGTCCCTCTAAATTAAGAAGTTTCTTTTTGCTTGTGTACCTCAACGAAGGTTAACAAAAAACCAAAAGAAAATGAAGTGTTATCATGCTGCTACATTTTGGCCATGAAAACTGCTTTTGTCATAAAAGACAACATCACAAAAAGTAAATGATGAATCCAGAGGAGTGTGTGCATATGTACCCATACATTTATGTTGTTAGGCAACAGTCTATACCACATATGAATTTCTCCTCAAACAAAATATTCAAACTGAATGCCAAACATCCTTTTCTATGTTTCCCAGATTTGGAACCACCGCAGGGACTATTTCCATTTAAAAAGCCATGGAAGAAATAAAGTATAAAAGACCTGGTTCCCTATATCAAAATACCTGCAGTTCTGTCTAGCTATGTTTAACCCTCCTTAATCAACTAGTAAGCTTCCTCTCATTTGTACAGAATTCTGAAAAATATCATATCAATTACATGAATAGCATCATATGCACACATTCTATTTCAAATATTCAGCCTTTAATAAAGCTGTGAGTAGCGGGATTGATCCAAGATGGTCGATTAGAAGCAGCTGCAGTTTGTGGCACTCACAGAGAGGAATGAAAAGCGGTGAGTGAATTCAGCACCTTTGACAGAAATATCCAGCTTCTCACACTGGGACTGACTAGGTAAACAACTTGACCAAGAGAGAATGAAGAAAAGCAGGATGGGGTGACAGCCCATATGGGAGCAGCACAGAGCCAAAGGAACCCCCATCCCCAGCCAAGGGAAGCTGTGAGTGATTGTGCAACCCCAAACAGGAAAACATGCTTCTCCCATAGATCTTTGCAACCTATGGATCAGGAGATCCCCTCATGAGCTCATGCCACCAGGGCCTTGGGTCTGATAGACAGAGCTGTATAGAGTCTTGGCAGAATAGCCACTCAGACATACACAGAGACCCAGGAGTTTTACATACTTTGGCCCTGGGATCCCCAGCAAGGCAGGAAATTCGTCCGTATATATCCCTAGGAAAGGGGCTGAATCCAGGGAACCAAGCAGCGTCATTCTTTGGACCCCACTTCCACATCATCTCACAAGTTACGACCTGCTGGTTTGGAATTCCAGCCAGCCAATGGCAATGGGCTGGAGTCTGACTGAAACAAGTCCAAGTTCCTGGGGGAAGGGGCAGCTGCCATCTCTGCAGTTCAGTCGACTCAGCTGCTCCAGCCTGCCAGCTTTGGAGAGTCCAGATGGTCCAGAGGAGGAGAGGTCCCCAACAACATGGCACAGCTGCCTTGCCAGATCATGGCCAGACTGCTTCTTTAAGCAGGACACCTATCCATTCCTCCTCGCTGGGTGGGATCTCCCTGCAGGAGCTTCAGCCACTTCATCCAGGATTCTATGGACAGAGCTGTGATCTTTCCCTGGGACACAGCTTCCGGAGTTGGGGTGGTGGTGGGGGTGGGGGGTAGCCGCCATGTCAGCAGTTGGGTAGACTCAGCTGTTCCAGCCTGCTGGCTGTGGAGAATGCAGACAGTCTGGACGAGGAAGGGCCCCTCACAATGCAGCACAGCTGCCTTGCCAAATCTTGGCCAGAGTGCTTCTTCATTTGGGACCCCGATCCATTTCTCCTCACTAGGCGGGACCTCCTTGTGGGGGCTTCAGCCACACCAGCAAGGGTTCTGCAGACAAAGCTCTGATCTCTCCCTGGGACAGAGCTTCTGGGCAGAGGGGCAGCTGCCATCTCCACAGTTCAACGGACTCAGCCACTCCAGCTTGCTGGCTGTGGAGAATACAGGTGGTCTTGATGGGGAAGGGTCCACCACAACACAGCACACTTGCATTACCCAAAAGCAGCCAGACTCTTTATTAGGGCAAGTCCCTGATCCAGTTCCTCCTGAATGGGTGAGATCTTTCAACTATAGGAGATGGTGGATCTCCAGCCACCTCCTTTAGGTGCGTGCAGGACAGCAACAGGTCAGTAGCCCACTGGGATGGAGCTACCAGAGGACGGAGGTGGCTGCTGTCTTTGCTGTTTCATGGACTTTACTGGTGATAACTCCAGGTATGGGACAAACCAAGGCCACTGGGGTCTGGAATGGACCCCCAGAAAACCATGGCAACTGTGAGGTAGAGTAGCCTGACTTAAAATAAAAAAAACAGAAAACAATAACATCAACAAAACGGTCCCCAGAGAAACCTCATTCAAAGGTCAGCAATGTCAAAGATTGAAGGTAGATACCAGTACCATGCTGTTTTGGTTACTGTAGCCTTGTAGTATAGTTTGAAGTCAGGTAGCGTGATGCCTCCAGCTTTGTTCTTTTGGCTTAGGATTGTCTTGGCTATGCAGGCTCTTTTTTGG
>NW_016823823.1:254810-257106 GCF_001698545.2 Rhinopithecus bieti
GCAAAGGATATGAACAGACACTTCTCAAAAGAAGACATTTATGCAGCCAACAGACACATGAAAAAATGCTCATCATCACTGGCCATCAGAAAAATGCAAATCAAAACCACAATGAGATACCATCTCACTCCAGTTAGAATGGCAATCATTAAAAAGTCAGGAAACAACAGGTGCTGGAGAGGATGTGGAGAAATAGGAACACTTTTACACTGTTGGTGGGACTGTAAGCTAGTTCAACCGTTGTGGAAGACAGTGTGGTGATTTCTCAAGGATCTAGAACTAGAAATACCATTTGACCCAACCATCCCATTACTGGGTATATACCCAAAGGATTATAAATCATGCTGCTATAAAAACACATGCACACGTATGTTTGTTACGGCACTATTCACAATAGCAAAGATTTGGAACCAACCCAAATGTCGAACAATGATAGACTGGATTAAGAAAATGTGGCATATATACACCATGGAATACTAGGCAGTCGTAAAAAGGATGAGTTCATGTCCTTTGTAGGGACATGGATGAAGCTGGAAACCATCATTGTCAGCAGACTATTGCAAGGATAAAAAACCAAACACTGCATGTTCTCACTCATAGGTGGTAATTGAACAATGAGAACACTTGGACACAGGAAGGGGAACATCACACACTAGGGCCCGTTGTGGGGTCGGGGGAAGGGGGAGGGATAGCATTAGGAGATATACCTAATGTAAATGATGAGTTAATGGGTGCAGCACACCAGCATGGCACATGTATACATATGTAACAAACCTGCACGTTGTGCACATGAACTTAACGTATAAAAAATTTTTTTATAATAATAAAAAAGTTGTTTTAAATAAATAAATAAAACAAAGAAAACTTCCTCAACCTGAAAAAAAAAAAAAGATCGAAGGTAGATAAGCCCACAAAGATGAGAAAGAATCACCAAAAAAATGCTGAGAACTCGACAACCTGGAGTGCCTCTTCTCCTCCAAATGACTTCAACGCCTCTCCAGCAAGGACACAGAACTGGGCTGAGGCTGAGATGGCTGAACTGACAGAAGTAGGCCTCAAAAGCTAGTTAATAATGAACTTCACTGAGCTAAAGGAGCATGCTGTAACCCAATGCAAAGAAGCTAAGAATCATGAAAAAAACAATACAGGAGCGGATAGCCATAATAGGCACTTTAGAGAGGAACATAACTGAGCTGATGGAGCTGAAAAACACAAAACATAAGAACTTCACAATGTAATCACAAGCATCAATAGCAGAATATACCAAACAGAGAAAAGAATCTCAGAGCTTAAAGACTATCTTTCTGAAATAAGGCAGGCAGACAAGAATAGAGGAAACAGAATGAAAAGGAATGAATCAAACCATCTGAGAAATATGGGATTATGTAAAGAGATGGAACCTATGACTGATTGGGGTACCTGAAAGAGATGAGAAGAATGGAACCAACTTTTAAAACGTACTTCAGGATGTCATCCAGGAGAACTTCCCCAACCTAGCAAGACAGGCCAACATTCAAATTCAGAAAATGCAGAGAAACCCATGAAAATGCCCCACGAGAAGATTGAACCCAAGATATATTATCATCAGATTTTCCAAGGTTGAAATGAAAGAAAAAATGTTAAGTGCAGCCAGAGAGAAAGGCCAGGTCACCTACAAAGGAAAACCCATCATACTAACAGCAGACCTCTCAGTAGAAACCCTAAAAAGCCAGAAGAGATTGAGGCCAATGTTCAACATTCTTTAAGACATAAAAAGAAATTCCAACCCATAATTTCATATCCAGCCAAAACAAGCTTCATAAGCAAAGGAGAAATAAGATCCTTTTCAGACAGGCAAATGCTGGGGGAATTTGTTACCATCAGGCCTACCTTGCAAGAGCTCCTGAGGGAATCACAAAATATGGAAAGGAAAAGCCATTACCAGCCACTACAAAAACACACTGAAGCACACAGACCAGTGACACTATGAAGCAACCACATAAACAAGTCAGCAGAATAACCAGCTAGCATCATAATGACAGGATTAAACTCACACATAACAATAATAACCTTAAATGTAAATGGACTGAATTCCCCAATTAAAAGACACAGAAAGTCAAGCTGGATAAAAAGCCAAGACCCATTAGTGTGCTGTCTTCAACAGACCCATCTCATGTGCAAATACACATATAGGCTCAAAATAAACAGATGGAAGAAAATTTACCAAGCAAATGGAAAACAGAAAGAAGCAAAAGTTGCAATACTAGTTTCTAAGAAGACAGATTTTAAACCAACCAAGATTTAAAATAGAAAGGGG
>NW_016823823.1:257289-264560 GCF_001698545.2 Rhinopithecus bieti
AAAAAAAAAAAAAAAAAAAAAAAAAAAAAAAATAGACAGGGCGTTACATAATGGTAAAGGGTTCAATTCAACAAGAAGAGCTATTTAGGTATCCTAAATGTATATATGTGCCTAATACAGGAGCAATCAGATTGATAAAACAAGTTCTTAGAGACCTACAAAGAGACTTAGGCTCCTGAACAATTATAGTGGGAGACTTTAACACCCCACTGACAATATTAGAACGTTGAGGCAGAAAATTTCAAAAAAATATTCAGGACCTGAAACTCAGCTCTAGATCAAGTGGACCTAATAGATATCTGCAGAACTCTCCACCCCAAAACAACAGAATATACATTCTTCTCATTGCCACGTACTTACTCTGAAATTGATCACATAATCAGAAGTAAAACACTCCTTAGCAAATGCAAAAGAACTAAAATCATAACAGTCACTTAGACCACAGCACTATCAAATTAGAACTCAAGATTAAGAAATTCACTCAAAATCACATAACTACCTAGAAATTGAACAACCTGCTGCTGAATGACTCTTGAGTAAATAATGAAATTAAAGCAGAAATCAAGAAGTTATTTGAAACTAATGAGAACAAAGCGACAGTGAACCAGATTCTCTGGGATGCAGCTAAAGCAGTGTTAAGAGGGAAGTTTATACCACTAAATGCCCATATCGGAAATTCAGAAAGATCTCAAGTTAGCAACCTAACATCTCAACTAAAAGAACTAGAGAACCGGGAGTAATCAAACCCCAAAGCTAGCAGAAGACAAGAAATAATGAAGATCAGAGCTGAACTGAAGGAGATAGAGACATGAAAAACCCTTTAAAAGCTCAACAAATCCAGGAGCTGATTTCTTGAAAAAATGAATGTAATAGACTGCTAGCTAGACCAATAAAGAATAAACATGAGGTGAATCAAATAAACACAATCAGAAATTATAAGGGGGATATCACCACTAACCCCACAGAAATATAAACTACCATCAGAGAATACTATAAACACCTCTATGCACATAAACTAGAAAATCTGGAAGAAACTGTTAAATTTCTGGACACATACACCCTCCCAAGACTGAACCAGGAAGAAACTGAATCCCTGAACTGACCAATAACAAGCTCTGAAATTGGGTCAGCAATAAATAGCCTACCAACCAAAAAAAGCCCAGGAGCAGATTGATTAACAGCTGAATTCTACCAGACGTACAAAGAGGAGCCAGTACCATTTCTACTGAAACTATTCTAAACAATCGGAAAAGAAAGACTCCTCCCAAACTCATTTTATGAAGCCAGCATCATCCTGATACCAAAACCTGGCAGAGCTACAACAACAGAAAGGAAAACTTCAGGCCAATATCCTTAGTGAACATCAATGCAAAAATCCTCAATAAAATACTGGCAAACTTAATCCAGCAACACATCAAAAGGCTAATCCACCACAGTCAAGTTAGCTTTATCCCTGGGATGCAAGGTTGGTTCAATATATGCAAATCAATAAGTGTCATTCATCACATAAACAGTACTAAGAATAAAACCACATGATTATCTCAATAGAAGCAGAAAAGTTCTTTGATAAAATCCAATGTCCCTTCATGTTAAAAACTCTTAATAAACTAGATGTTGAAGGAACATACCTCAAAATAATAAGAGCCATATATGAGAAACCCACAGCCAGTATCATACTGAATGGGCAAATGCTGGAAGTATTTCCCTTGAAAACCAGCACAGGACAAGGATGCCATCTCTCACCACTCCTACTCACCATAGTATTGGAAGTACTGGCCAAGGCAATCAGGCAAGAGAAAGAAATAATGGAAGAAATAAAGAAATTCAAATAGGAAGAGAGGAAGTCAAATTATCTTTGTTTGTAGATGACATGATCCTATATCTAGAAAACCCCATCATCCAAACCCAAACACTGCTTAAGCTGATAAGCAACTTCAATAATGTCTCTGGATATAAAATAAATGTGCAAAAATCAACAGCATTCCTATACACCAACAACAGGAAAGCAGAGAGCCAAATCATGAATTAACTCCCACTCACAATTGCTACAAAAGGAATAAAATGCCTAGGAATATGGCTAACAAGGGACATGAAGGACCTCTTCAAGGAGAACTTATAAACCACTGCTCAAGGGAATGAGAGAGGACACAAACAAATGGAGAAACATTCCATGCTCATGGATAGGAAGAATCAATATCTTGAAAATGGCCTTGCTGCCCCAAAGTAATTTATAGATTCAATGCTATTCTCATTAAACTACCACTGACATTCTTAACAGAATTAGAAAACACTTTTTAAAAATTCATATGGAAGCAAAGAAAAAAGAGCCCAAATAGGCAAGATAATCCTAAACAAAAAGAACAAAGGTGGAGGCATCATGCTACCTGACTTCAAACCATACTACAAGGTTACAGTAACCAAAACAACATGGTAGTGGTACAAGACCAGCACATAGACCAATGGAACAGAATAGGAAACTCAGAAATAATACTGCCCACCTACAACCATTTGATCTCTGACAAACTTGAGAAAAACAAACAATGGGAAAATGATTCCCTATTTGGTAATTGGTGCTGAGCATTCTGTCTAGCCATATGCAGAAATTTGAAACTAGACCCCTTCGTTACACCATATACAAAAATTAACTCAAGATGAATTAAAGACTTAAATGTAAAACCTAAAACTATAGAAAACCCTAGAAGAAAATCTAGGCAATATCATTCAGAACATCGGCACAGGTAAAGATTTCATGACAAAAACACCAAAAGCAATTGCAACAAAAGCAAAAATTGACAAATGGGACCTAATTAAACTAAAGAGTTTCTGCACAGCAAATGAAACTATCAACAGAGTAAAGAGATAACGTACAGAATAGGAGAAAAGTTTTGCAATGTATCCATCTGACAAAGCTCTGATATCCAGCATCTATAAGGAACTTAAATTTATAAGAAAAAAAAAAACCATTAAAAAGTGGTCAAAGGACATGAACAGACACTTCTCTAAAGAAGACATACATGCGGCCAACAAACGTAAAAAGTATCCAACATCATTGATCATTAGAGAAATGCAAATCAAAACCACAATGAGATATCATCTCATGCCACTCAGAATGGCTATTATTAAAAACTCCAAAATAACAGATGCTGGCTAGCTTGTGGAGAAAAGGGAATGCTTTTACACTGATAGTAGGAGTGTAAATTAGATCAACCATTGTGGAAGACAGTGTGGTGATTCTTCAGAGACCTAGAGGCAGAAATACCGTTTGACCCAGTAATCCCATTACTGGGTATATACTCAAAGGAATGTAAATCATTCTATTATAAAGATACATGCACACATATGTTTCTTACACCCCTATTCAGAATAGCAAAGATACGGAATTAACCTAAATGCCCATCATTGATAGACTGGATAAAGAAAATGTGGTATATATACAGCATGGAATACTATGCAGCCATAAAAAGGAAAAAGATCATGTCCTTTGCAGGGGCATGGTTGAGTTGGAAGCCATTATCCTCGGCAAATTAACGCAGGAACAAGAAACTAAACACTGAGTGTTCTTACTTATAAGTGGGAGAGTTATGATAAGAACACATAGACACATGGGTGGGACAACACACACCGGGGCCTGTTGGGGGGCATGGGGGTGGGGGCTGGAGAGCATCAGGAAGAATAGCTAATGGATTCTGGACTTAATACCTGGGTTATGGGATGATCTGTGCAGCAAACCACTGTGGCACACGTTTATCTATGTAACAAACCTGCACATCCTGCACATGGGCCCCTGAACTAAAATAAAAGTTGAAGAAAATAAAATAAAAAATAAAGCTGTGAGTAGCTATCAACAATAGCATTTGAATTTCCAAAATTTTCAAATACCGTATATTTCAGATTTCACAACTTTGATCTTAAATGGTTAGTCTCACTAATAATAATGTAAAAGTACTTGAATTTATGAATTTTGTAATTAACCTTCATTAGCTTAACTTTAATATTAGCACAAACTTAACAGCAGTTCAAATTTCAGTACCAAGATCTTGATGTATATGTGTGTGAGTGTGCATAAAGGTAAAGCATACAGATGTAAGTCAGATATGCCAGCAAGTGGTTAATAAAATGTCATAGCACGGCATTTGTGCCTAGCTCATTTGCATCAGATTTACTCTTCTGGGTGCCTCTTGGATGTTTTTCACTTTTTTTAATTGTTATACGTGTAACATAAAATTTACCATCTTAGGCGTTTGAAATGAACTGTAGTTCGGTGTTACTAAATACATTCATAATGTTGTGCCACCATCACCACCATCTATCTCTAACTGTTTTTGTCTTGTAAAACTGATCAGTTGAACATACTTGGTGAGTATGCCATAACTTTGTTATTGAAAATTGGGAGGCCAGGCACAGTGGCTCACTGCTGTATTTTCAGTGCTTTCGGAAGCTGAGGCAGGAGGATTGCTTGAGGCCAGGAGTTTGAGGCCAGCCTGGGCAACATAGTGAGACTCCATCTCTACAAAACACCTTTTAAAATTAGTTACATATGGTGGTGTATACCTGTAGTCCTAGCTACTTGGGAGGCAGAGGCAGGAGGATGACTTGAGCCAAGGAGTTCAAGGTTACAGTGAGCTTTGATCATGCCACAGCACTCCACCTCCAGCCTGGGCAACAAAGTGAGACTCTGTCTCTAAAAAAATTAAAGAAAATTGGGGCCTTAACTTTTTACCTTCAAAAGTTTGTAGGTATGTCCAGAGATAGTGTGCTTTTAAAGTAACTTACTGATAAACTGTAGTGTGTCTGGAGGAAGCATAACTTCTAGATGAACTGGAAGCCCCAAACAGTGGTCAAAGTACATCAGTCCTAGAGAAGAATATTAAGGGACAATATAGTATTTTCCTTTGAAAGGGCAGAACTCAAGCCAATGAGGGTGAGTGCCAGAAAGCCACTTTCAGATCAATGTAAGAAGAAACTTTCTAGTAGATGCCTTAAATACTTAAGCAGTAGAATGATGATTGTCTGCATGGAATATATTGTGTGGAAGTTTAGACTAAAGAAATTCTAACATCCTTTTGTTACGTTATTCTATTAAAGATAGTAAACACGTTGAACAGTAGTCAGGTTTCCTGTCATATCATGTTTTTCATTAGCGCATCAATGAAACCATCTTCCTTACCTTTCTAGATTGTTACACCATTTTGTCAAGTGACAGCTACTGTACCCTTCAGTTCTTCCTGTTTTCTTTACCTAAAATGTTCTTCTCCTAGATCTTTTAATAGCAGTGCCTTTTTTATCATTCATTTCTCATCTCAAATGCCATCATTTGAGAAAGGCTTTCCCTAACCATCCTATTTAAAATAGTCCGACTATGCCCCTTCATCATCATCCCCCATTATTCTCTATCAAATCACCTTGTTTATTTCCTTCAGGGAAATGATTATATTCTGTAATTTTCTTGTTTGCTTTTTTCTGTCTTTCCTCACTTAGACATAAGCCCCATGAGGTCATGAACATTTTCTATCTTGTTCATGGGTAAATCCTGAGTTCCCAACACACTGCTGTCCATGCATAAAGATGGTAAATATTTGTTAAATGGATAAAGACCCTCACACCACATTTAGGGTTTTTTTGTTATGTTAAAGACATTCTTGGACTGGAAGAGCCTTGCTCAGAGACATTTTGCACTTCCCCACCACCTCATATCAAGTATTTGGATGTCCAAGGTTGATAATCTTTCCATTTTATAATATGTCAAAAGTGGTCCATTTTCTGTTACTGCTTTCAATGATATGTTTTCCAAAATGTAAAGACAAGAAACTGGAGCATTCATGGAAAAAAATATTGTTGTAATTAAACTTTTGTGGCTATATGTAAGGATAAATGATGACCATCACAGATGGTTGTTTGCACAGATATATGTGAGTGCTTGGTTACTTGGGCTTCATCCAGTGGTTTGCTATAATTTAATTATTTATTTAACCGATAGAATCAGAAATGGAATCACCTGAGACATTAGGGTAGCACCTGCTTCTGAAACCATTATTAAAGTGATCTTTATGGCATTTTTCTTCCCAGGGTCTAGTGAAGATGCCCACCTGCTTGACTTGGCTTTTCTTTATGCTCACTAGTCATGTTGCTTTTTTTTTGCCACCTGACTTTAATGATTTTTTTAAAATAATTTCATTCATTATATGTGGGTGCTATTAACATCAAAACACATTTCTCTTTTCATAAATTCCCTAAAAGCACATCTTTCTAAGCAAAACATTTTAGTTTGCAATGACCCTGTGTTATAGTTTGCCATTACTTTACTTTCTATATTTGACAGTATTGTCTAATATATTTTGGACAGTCTTTTTGAACAGCTTTTTTACTGGTAATAACAGACAAGTATTTCCATTAGTCTTCCTGCTCCTTTTATCCCTATATTCTTTCTTCTTTCTTCCTGGCTTTTCATCTTCTTCCCCATGCATTTTTTTCTATTTATCTTAAAAATATTTTTCTTGTGTGATGTGCCATAAATTGATGTTGACAAAATGGTTTCTATCAGTAAATGACTTCTTACATTTACTGAAAATTTTATTTGAATTTTTTAAAGCCAGAATGACTCCTTGTTCTTCTCAAAGACAAAAAGCTGTTCATGTCTACACCTGCTAATCTAAGCCATGGATTCTTAATCCTTCGAAAGCCACAAAACAGTGCTCAGCAAAATTTTTTATTTTTTCTAAATGTCAGAATTCTGGCTGCTGCTGAGGTAATTAGTTAGCCACAAGCATTCCTATACACCATTAATAGGCAAACAGAGAGCCAAATCATGAGTGAACTCCCATTCACAATTGCTACAAAGAGAATAAAATACCTAGGAATCCAACTTACAAGGGATGTGAAGGACCTCTTCATGGAGAATGACAAACCACTGCTCAACGAAATAAAAGAGGACACAAACAAATGGAAGAATATCCCATGCTCATGGATAGGAAGAATCAATATCATGAAAATATCCATATGCCCAAAGTAATTTATGGATTCAATGCCATTCCCATCAAGCTACCAATGACTTTCTCCACAGAATTGGAAAAAAAAAAACTACTTTAAATTTCGTATGGAACCAAAAAGGAGCCCGCATTGCCAAGACAATTCTAAGCCAAAAGAACAAAGCTGGAGCCATCATGCTACCTGACTTCAAACTGTACTACAAGGCTACAGTAACCAAAACAGCATGGTACTGTTACCAAAACAGACATATAGACCAATGGAACAGAACAGAGGCCTCAGAAATA
>NW_016823823.1:266998-290899 GCF_001698545.2 Rhinopithecus bieti
ACCTTCTGAAGCCTACTTCTGTCAACTTGTCAAAGTCATTCTCCATCCAGCTAGCTTTGTTCCACTGCTGGCGAGGAGCTGCAATCCTTTGGAGGAAAAGAGGCACTCTGATTTTTAGAATTTTCAGCTTTTCTGCTCTGGTTTCTCCCCATCTTTTTGCTTTTATCTACCTTTGGTATTTGATGTTGGTGACCTACAAATGGGGTTTTGGTGTAGATGATCTTTTTGTTGAGGTTGATGCTATTCCTTTCTGTTTGTTAGTTTCCCTTCTACCAGTCAGATCCCTCAGCTTCAGGTCTGTTGGAGTTTGCTGGAGGTCCACTCCATACCCTGTTTGCCTGGGTATCACCATTGGAGGCTGCAGAACAGCAAATATTGCAGAACAGCAGATATTGCTGCCTGATCCTTCCTCTGGAAGCTTCATCCCAGAGGGGCAGCCACCTATATGAGGTGTCTGTCAGCCCCTACCAGGAGGTGTCTCCCAGTTAGGCTACACAGGTGTCAGGGACCCACTTGAGGAGGCAATCTGTCCATTCTCAGAGCTCAAATGCTGTGCTGGGAGAACCACTGCTCTCTTCAGAGCAGTCAGACAGGGATGTTTAAGTCTGCAGAAGTTGTCTGCTGCCTTTTTTTCAGGTATGCCCTGCTCCCAGAGGTGGAGTCTAGAGGCAATAGGCCTTGTTGAGCTGTGGTGGGCTCTGCCTAATTCGAGCTTCCAGGCTGCTCTGTTTACCTACTCAAGCTTCAGCAATGGCAGACACCCCTCCCCAAGCCAGGCTGCCACCTTGCAGTTGGATCTCAGACTGCTGTGCTATCAGTGAGCAAGACTTTGTGGGCGTGGGAACCACCGAGTCAGGCACAGGAGAGAATCTCCTTGTCTGTCGGTTGCTAAGAGCTTGGGAAAAGCACACTGTTTGGGCGGGAGTGTCCTGTTTTTCCAGTTAGTCTGTCACGGCTTCCCTTGGCTAGGAAAGGGAAATCCCCCAACCCCTTGAACTTCCCGGGTGAGGCGATGCCATGCCCTGCTTCAGTTCACCCTCCGTGGGCTATACCCACTGTCCAACCAGTCCCAATGAGATGAACCAGGTACCCCAGTTGGAAATACAGAAATCACCTGTCTTCTGCTTCGATCACTCCGGGAGCTGCAGACAGAGGTGTTCCTATTCGTCCTTCTTGGAACACCCCCAAGGAATCCTTTTATGATAGGCCAACTCTTAGTGTATTATGAGGCACTAGTGTTTTGGAGAGCACAGTTTGGAAAATTCTCTTTTAGAATACTCTCCAAAATCTAGCTGAATAAGCTACTCTCTTTTTTAAATTCTTTAATTTTTTTAAATTTTTTGGTGTCTTTTTCATTTTTGTGGGTATATGGTAGCTATATATATTTATTGGGTGCATGAGATATTTTGATACAGGAATACCATATATTATAATCACATCAGGGTAAAAACCTGGCATATCTTTAGGAAGTTTGATAGTGTGTCTGGTGTACTTCAACAGCAAGCTATAAAAATAAAGTCTAGAAAAGTATAAAGGTGACTACACAGTTAAACCCACAATCAGAGTTGTGGCTTAGTGCAAATCTCCCTTCTTTATCTCTACAGTCAGTCCATGGTACTGACACACAACCACTGTGCCACTGCCACAAAACCTATCTTCTGGCTTTTATTTTGGATTCTTTTCTTTTACTTGTTCCATGAGATGATGACTTTTCATTGTATTAAAGACCAGCTGAATTACCTGTCACTGCTTAAGAGACTCATAAACGAGTGTTAAATGAAGGCTCATAAGAACAATTTAAAATGGAGTTGTAACAGTTTTCTATAATTGTTGCATATGCTTTTATGTTTAGATCATGTTTCTATTCTCCAAGGCACATATGAATAAATCCCTGTTTCTACTCACTCTGTAACATGCTATAGAGAGTTGTCTATGCGACAAGTAGCTCAATTGAAAGTCAATGACTACAGTTCAAAGTGTCTTCCTTTGCAAATTGTCATGGAGATCCTCACCAGGAAATGCAAATCTTTTAAAGCAAAAGGATCATCCAAAGGAATTGGTAGCATATGAGGAACTGATTGTTCTCTTTACCATATCCTGTTGAAATGTGCTGTGGCAGGACCCAGAGCTGCATGAATTCCAGATATTGTTCTTCAAATTAAGTTCTCAGGGAGACCTGGGGACTCAAGAACTGATCCCGATATGATTTTACCACTCCATCTTTAGGCTGACCTTGCCATTTTACAGCTTGACAATGGTGATACATTGAAGGGGTGGCCTGCCCCTCCACACCTGTGGGCGTTTCTCGTTAGGTGGAACGAGAGACTTGTGAAAAGAAATGAGACATAGAGACAAAGTATAGAGAAAGAAAAAGTGGGCCCAGGGGACCGGCGCTCAGCATACAGAGGACCCACGCCTGCACCGGTCTCTGAGTTCCCTTAGTATTTATTGATAATTATCTTTACCATCTTAGAAAAAAGGGAAGTAGCAGGATAATAGGATCATCATAGGGAGAAGGTCAGCAGTAAGACATATGAATAAAGATCTCTGTGCATAAGTTTAAGGAAAAGTGCTGTGCCTTGATATGCATATGCAAACATCTCCATAAACCTTTTTAGTGCATAAAGAGCAGCATTACGCTGGCAAGTCCCACTTTTCACCCTAAGGCGGTTTTCTCCTTTCTCAGTAAACAGAACATACAATCGGGTTTTACACCCGAGATGTTCCATTGCCCAGGGATGGGCAGGAGACAGATGCTTTTATCTATCTCAACTGCCAACAACCGCCAAGAGGCCTTCTTCCCTCTTACACTAGTCCTCCTCAGCACAGACCCTTCACAGGTGTCAGGCTGGGGGACGATCAGGTCTTTCTCTTCCCACGAGGCCATATTTCAGACTATCACATGGGGAGAAACCTTGGACAATACCTAGCTTGAGATTAAGAGAATGGTGATGACTTTTAACAAGCATACTGCCTTCAGGCACTTGTTTAACAAAGCACACCCTGCACAGCCCCAAATCCTTTAAACCTTGAGTCACCACAGCACATGTCTCTTGCAAGGACAAGGTTGGGGGCAGGGTCACAGACTAACAGCATCTCAAATACAGAACAAAATGGAGTCTCTTATGTCTACTTCTTTCTATATAGACACAGTAACAGTCTGGTCTTTCTTTTCCCCACAATACATTTCAGACATTATAAAGATGTTGGATTCCTTTGGAACTGGATTTCTTTGAAATCACTGTTTGTTTTCTCTGCCACGATGTCTCAGCATTGCAAAGAGGATCTCTCACTTTTGGCAGCCATAATCTCCCCATGCTGAACATGAGTCTACTTTATGGTAAAGAACAGGCTGTCCCTTTCAGTAAACACATAGCCTCTGAGTGGAACTCTGTTTCATCTACTATAGTAGAGGATCCTGCCTTGCACTTTGAGTGGTTAGACACTCCTCAGATTAGGCATTAGGCTTAGTTGCCCTTGAAAGAGCATATTGCCTTTGCAATCAACTACCAAATGATCTTCACATTAGCTAATGCCATGTGATAAAATGTGCATGTAGGATTTCAAGAAATACAAATCTGGAATTCATGCAGCTCTGGGTCCTGCTACAGCACATTTCAACAGGGTGTGGTAAAGTGGACAATCAATTCCTTATAAACCACCACTTTCTTTGGATGATCCAAAGGAATATATCTCTTTCATTTGCCCTCAAAACTGCCTCTCTCTCATGTGTGGTCCTTAGGTGATTATTCCTTTCAGACTGACTTTCAGATTATCAAAACTCTCATTTGCTTTTAGTTTTTCCCAATCCAAATTTGTTCATCTTCAAAATGCTGTTTTGTTAGTCTAATTTCATGATAATAGCCACACAAAGAAATAAATGCAAATACGTAAATGTTTGAAAAACCCTCCAATCCATATAGGCAGATATAGAAAATGTCTGTTTATGAACCGAACAAATCAGCATTTTAAATGAGATGTATCCCAGCCTGTATTTTAGGTCAGACCATCCCAATTTTGTTGAATTGTTGGAATTTCCATTTAGCTGTTTTCAATAATAACCAACAGGAAGAAAGTTACTTTTGTTTACAGAGATTTGGTCCAAATGGCTTCAATTCACCAGGCCACTCTTCAGACATGCTCATTTCCCTTTGCTTGTATTCACCATCTATCTCTCCTCTTAGAAAAATGAGATTCTTTATTTCCTTCATCTTTTTAACCTATACCCGCCATTGAACCTTTCCAAAATCTAGAACTTGGGCTTGGAACTTCCTACCCTAAATCCCCAGCCTCTTCCCTTCATTTATCCAGGAATCTTTTGAAATCCTACATGACCATTTTGTCACATGGCTTAGCTAACTAATTGAGAGAAAGATGGTACAACCTTTGCTTTACTCAGTCTAAAAGTATTGAGTCTAAAAGTATTGTCACACCATAATATGCACTTACTCCTCTGCCTTGTCACAAGAGTAATATGTTATTTCCTTTTGAAAACATTCTGTTCAATAGTCAGTTGTCTATAGGCTCTTTGTGACCATCCATGTATGATCCCCCTTACTTTTTAGAGACAAAGTAAAACTCCCTCTGTTCAGTATTCCACAAATGTGTGCTACTAATGAAAACCTGTGTGTGATGGACGGTAAGGTTGGGGAGAGGAAGCCAACTCTGGCATTGAAAAGATGTGATCAGCCAGATGGTGAAGTAGTTGAAGAATGGCATTATCAGCTAGGGCTGGGGAGCAATATGTGATCAAATTGGTCAAGAGCTCAAAACGATTTCGGAGTTATAATAGGTCAGTTCTGTACACTGATGTTTCCCAAACTCTGCTGCAGTATATTAATAAGTGTTATGAAAAAAGAAGGGGGATGTGATTCCATTTAACCTGATGTGTTTACTTACGGCTCTCTTGCCTAAAACTTTTCAGTAGTTACTCTCTGCAGTTCAAATAATTTCCAACCTCTTTTCCATCAACTGATAAGGTTCTGCCTGCCTCTAGACTCTCATCTGGTGCTATGCTCCTGTGAATTCAACTGCACTCCAGCCATACTAGCCTTTTTTTTTTTTTTTTTTCTTTTCCTCAAACTCACCAAGCTTTTTTCTAATTCAGGCTTTGTACATGCTCTTCCTTCTGCCTGAAAAACTCAAGCTTATTCATGGCCAGCGAGAAACAGCACTCCTCTTTCAGGTTTTGGCTCACACACTACCTCCTAAAGAGGCCTCCAAACCCATTGTTTTCTCTATTCCTTTCCTTCATAGAAATACCATGTTTAATTATGTTTCTTACTTATTGTCTATTAGTCTTCCCCCACTGGAATGAAAGCAAGGTTCTGCTTATTTTGTTTACTTTTGTGTCTCCAGAATATAGAACAGTGCCTGGCATATGGCATGAGCCCGATATATATTTGTTGAATGAATGAATGAAATGTTGTTGAAAAGAATACAGGAACGAACTCAGATGTCCAACAAGAAAATGATCATATATATTATTTTATTAAATTCAATATAATATTTTTAGTTATAAATAACAGGAATATTATGCAAAACTTAAATATTTTTGTTAAGATAAGTGGAAAATATAGAATAAAATTGTCTTAGTCCATTCAACCTGCTGTAACAAAATTCCATACAATGGACAATTTGTAAAGAACATAAATTTATTTTCTCATAGTTTTGGAGGCTGGGAATTCCAAGATCAAGCTCCAGCAGGTTCGGTTGTCTGGCGAGGGTTTCTCTCTGCTTCCAAAATGGTGCCTTGTTGCTGCATTCTCTGGCAGGGAAAACATTATATCCTCACATGTCAGAAAGCAGGTCAAGAGAGCCAAACACTGTGTAAAGCCTCTTTTCTGCGTGCCTTAATCCCATTCACAAAGGAAGAGCCTTCATGGCCTAATTACTTCTTAAAGTCCCACCTCTTAATACCATTACATTGGCCGTCAAGTTTCAACATCTGAAATGCAGAGGGGACACATTCAAACCATAGCAACAATATTGTCTGTATGCTATGGTGAAATATGTATAAATATGGACAATAAAAGTAATTCAGTATGTGTATATGGGCTAAGCTGTTTGTTCCATGAATTTTAACATGTTTGTATTGTCTTCATAATAAAAATAAATAGTGTACCTAAAATTCTAGGTGAGCAAAAGAAATATCAATGCATTAGCCTTGTTACTATGGACAATAGTAGAGGAGAACAGCAAGAGGAATTTCAAAATTCCTATTACAGTGCCAAGATTGGTGCTCCAAATTTTTTCTTGATGGACATGCAGAACGTGGAGAGATTTAGGAGAGTATGGATACAGAATTATTAGAGAAATACTAAGGAAGTTCATTTTCTTTTCTTTTTTGTGACTGGGTCTCACTTTATTGCCCAGGCTCAAGTAGTTCTCCCACTTCAGCCTCCCAAGTTCCTGGGACTACAGGCACATACCATCATGCCCAGCTATTTCTTTCTTTCTTTTTTCTTTTTTAAGCAGAGTGAAGATCTCACAATGTTGTCCAGGCTTGTCTTGAACCCCTGTGCTCAAGCGATCCTCTCACCTCAACCTCCCAAAGTGCTGAGATTACAGGAATAAGCCACCATGCCCAGGCAATATAGTTTCTTCTTCAGGCAGAATAATTCTACTTTATAATCTCCAGTGAGAGCTGAATAAATAGTAAGGGACCTAAGTTACAGTAAATTATAGAATTTTAGAAATAAACTCTTCAAGATGAGTGTCTTAAAAGCAAGGAATTTGTGACAAAAGGAGTGTGTGGGATCTCCTACATAGGAGAACTCTTAGTAACAGGAAATTTAGATGATTGTCTTTTAGTCTTGACAAGGCTAAATGTAGACCTACCTAAAGCTAAAGAAAAGTATAAAATTTTCTACAGGGTTATTTCAGTCTTGTCATTCTGCTTTTTAACTTTGGGAAGACAGAAAAATATTTCTGCTATCTACTATATCAGGGGTCCCCCCGTCGGGCCATGGACCAATCTGTGGCCTGTTAGGAACCAGGCTGCACAGCAGGAGGTGAGAGATGGGCAGACGAATGAAGGAAGCTTCATGTATATTTACAGCCGCTCCCAATCACTTGCATTACCACCTAAGTTTCACCTCCTATCAGATCAGCAGTGGCATTAGATTCTCCTAGGAGCACAAACCCTGTTGTAAATCGCACATACGAGGGATCTAAGTTGCGTGCTCCTTATGAGAATCTAATGTGTGATGATCTGTCACTGTCTCCCATCACCCCCATATGGGACTGTCTAGTTACAGGAAAACAAGTTCCAGGCTCCCACTGGTTCTACATTATGGTGAGTTGTATAATTAGTTCATGATGTATTATAAAGTGATCATAATAGAAATAAAGTGCACAATAAATGTAATGCATTTGAATCATCCCAAAACCATCTCCCCATCCCAGTCCATGGAAAAACTGTCTTCCACAAAACTGGTCCCTGGTGCCAAAAATATTGGAGACCACTGTACTATACAGACTAAATCCATTTTGTTGAATAACTTGTTTACTAAGCATCTTGAGCAAGGCTAGAGATGGTAAGATGAGAGATGCAAAAATACATATCATATGGTTTGGATCTGTGTCCCCACCCAAATCTCATGTTGAGTTGTAATCCCCAGTGTTGGAGGTGGGGCCTGGTGGCAGGTGATTGGATCATGGGGATGGATCCTTCGTGAATGGTTCAGCACCATCCCCTTGGTGCTGTACTTGTGATAGAGTCCTAACAAGATCTGGTTGTTTAAAAGTGTGTAGCACCTCCCCCACTCTCTCTCTCTTGCCACTGCTCTGGCCATGTAAAACATCCTTGCTCCACCTTTGCCTTCTGCTATGATTATAAATTTCCTGAGGCTTCCCCAGAAGCCAAGCAGATGACAGCTTCATGCTTCCTGTACAGGCTGCAGAACCATGAGCCAACGAAACCTCTTTTCTTTATAAATTACCCAATCTCAGGTTTTTCTTTATAGCAATGCAAGAACTGACTGATCATATAATAAAGAAAGTGCCTTAAAGGAGCTTATGGGTTAGTAAGTTATACTTTATAAAATAAATGCACAAAGGAATATAATTTCTAAAAAAATAAGGTGCAGCAATCCTTCAACACTCCAAATTTGTAACTTTGCTCTTTATAGAGACTTTAACAGTTGTCTTTTTTATTTTGTTTTAAAATTTAGTTTTAATAAATTTAATTGTATATTTGAGGTTTATAACATTACATTCTAGGATACATATAGATAATGAAGCAGATGAACATATCTATCATCTCACTGTTACTTGTTATGTGTGACAAGAGCAACTAAAATATTTAACAAAAATTCCTGATACAATCACATCAGTATGGTACTGGCATAAATAAAGAGTTGTCTTTATTCTCTTCTATCTGACCATTTCCCTCTTTAGTTATACTCACCATACCTTTAATTTCATTATACAAAGTATTTCTAAGTCAGTGCAGTACAGAGGAAAGAACACTAGATTTGGAATTAAGAGATCAGTTTTTTTTTTCCATTCTGCCTTTCCTCTGCATTAGCTGGGTAACTTAGTTGCTTTATCTGTAAAATGCGGATGGTAAGACTTGCCCTACTTACTTCATATAAAGACAGGTACTTTGTAAACTATAAAATGCCATACATATGGGATGGAATTATAAAGACTTCATTAAATAAAGCACAGTATAAATGAGACAACTCCCTTGAAGAAGAAAAAAGAGGGTGGGAGAAGTGAAATATAATGAGAAAGAAATGTAGACTACAGTGAATTTTTAATCTAGCCTTTTATGGTTCTTAGGCATCAAGATCAGATCTCTGGCCCAAATTGACCCAAGTGAGATGAGAAATTTGGAGAGAGGATGAGAAAAACTCAAATCATCTCATAGCCTTTAAAAGATAGGCTCTGAAAAAACATATTGGTTGGTATCACTATTTTTTGACTTCTGAAAAATCCAAATAGACTTTTAATTAGCCCATTTAGAAGTGGTGGGAAATAAAGGAAGCTTTCCTAAGGCTGCTGTAGTGTTGGTCTTCTAGTAGAAATCAAGCTGTTTGAATTTTGGTGAAGAGTTATGCCCCAAACGTGATGGGTTTTCTCTGCCTTGGCAGAACTACCTAATACTCTTAGATGATGTGTGTCTATCCCTTAAACTTCAGCTTTGAGAAGCATTTGAAAAAATGTATCAGCCCACCAAATTTTCACAAGCCTCCTGGTCCTAGCAGAACAAATTCTGCAATGTAGGGCCTTATCCCTCAACAGTTTTAGGTTGGATCTCTGCAAACTTTGGCCATCACTTGCATATGTTTTCTCTCTGCAGACATTTGTTTAGAACACTCCATATCTGCTTTTGTCTCCAAAGTCCCACAAGCATAATTTATTCAATCCTATATAAAAATGGCATGAAATGAATATGATGAAACCTGCTGTAATGATGACCAATGAGTTCTTTCCCACCACCACCTGATATAATTGGCATCAGCTACAGCCCAGTTCCACACATTCTTTCCCAGGAGTGACCTCAGCATAAGTACATTTCTGCTCTTCAGGCTTATATTTGATTCTTGTGGAATGTGTAATTAAAGTCTTGATGAGTTGAGAAGAAGGAAATGAGGGAAAGGAAAATAAGTAATTATCACCAGTTGGTAACCTCGTAAACTTGGCTTTTCATGGGACTCATAAAATAGCGTGCAGAGTGTATTCAAGTATGGTTATTCCCTTAGAAACTCCAGACATATTCAAGCATGTTCATATATTAGGGTAGCTCTAATTCAAACATAGTTGAAGGAAAAAAAACATTTTCACTTTACATCTTTAATTTGAAACAGATTTTGCTTATGTGGTCGTTTAATTGTGGATAACCTTTCACATCTAGTTTTGTTACAGTTGGTTTTAGTGATGGTCTTTATAACACAGAGATCCATCTGATTCTTAGATACATTTTTCATACATTTGGCTAATTGGGAAATCAGTGAAATTGGTCTCCATTCATTTGTGGATTTTGTGGATAGTTATTCTTCTCTTTGACATACTTTTGTCTCCCAGTGACTAATTATAGCTTCAGCCTTACCTATTAAGGCTTTATCTGTCAGATACTTGGCATCCTAATGAGGAAGGATAATTAGCAACTTTACATAGCATTTCTGTGTTTCTTTCACCAGGGTTAATAGGTCAGCCTTTGGCCTTGCTCAAATCTATTAGTTCAAGAAGTTATGAAACTCTTTTTTGGGTTTAGAGTGGTAGGGCCCCCAAGATGGCCCCTACTTATCTCTGATTTTTGATATTAACACCCTTGTTGTTTTCTCGCCCAGAATGAATAAGGCGTTGTGGACATGATGGAATGTGAATTCCAAGGCTAGGTCATAAAATACATTGAGTCTTCCACCTTGCTCTTTCTTGGATATTTGTACTAAGGGAAGCCAGCTGTCATATCCTAAGGGCACTCAAGCAGCCTGTGGAGAGCTCTAGAATTGAGACCTCCTACCAATAGCCAGCAAATAGCTGAGGCTTTCTGCCACAACCATGTGAGTGAACCATCTTAGAAGAGAATCCTCCAGCCCCAGTTAAGTCTTCAGATGACTGCAGTGCCAGTTGACATTTGGATTACAACCTTATGAGAGACCCAAGGCCAAAACTACATAGCTAAACTGCTCCTGTATTTCTGACTCCAGCAACTGTGTGAGATAATAAATGCTTGTTGTTGTCTTAGGACACTAATTTTTGAGGTCATTGTTTAAGCAACAATAAATAACTAATATAGGAATCAATGTTTGTGAAATTCAAACATGGTCTGGTTTACTAGTGGCCAAACTCAAGGACAAAATTTTCAAATTAAGTTTTTAAATAAACAGTCATCCTTATAAATAGAAGGCTAAAGAGAAAATAATTAGTGAAAGTTGCTCTTTTTCTTCATGTCATTTATTTGTTTGTTTTTGGTTTGTTGTTATTGTTTTTTGAGATCGAGTCTTGCTCTGTCACCCAGGCTGGAATGCAGTGGCACCATCTCGGCTCACTGCAACCTCCACCTCCTGGGCTCAAGCGATTCTCCCACTTCAGCCTCCCAAGTAGCTGGAATTACAGGTGCCTGCCACCATGCCTGGCTAATTTTTGTATTTTTATTAGAGACAGGGTTTCACCATGTTGGCTAGGCTGATCTTGAACTCCTGACCTCAGGTGATCCGCCCACCTCAGCCTCCCAAAGTGCTGGGATTACAGGTGTGAGCCACTGTGCCCAGCCTGTTTGCTTTATTAACTTTGTCAGTCACCAAAAAGGGAGAAAAAGTTGAGAAGGTACTGCCTGTGTTAGAACACAACCAAAATGTCCTAAGCCTTGACTTGTTAGTATTGAGAAGAAGGAATAGAGGTTTGATGCCATGTTACCAAATAACTCCCAGGAATATTTGGAGGAACCTGGCACCTGGGCAATCAGCAGGAACATGTGTTTAATTGACTCCTTGGGTGTACTAAAAGGAAATCTTGGTCTCTTCAGATTCCAGGTGAAGAGTGCTTTGGAGCCCCAACTGATACAGGCCCCCAGTTTTATTGCTGTCTCACTCATACCTAATAAACCTTACTGCAAAACTGAAGGAAGAGAGCAGAAAATTTTGAGAATGTGAGAGTGGCAGAGACTAAAGTAGCTTATTCAGATGCTGATGTAAAGGATTGGGTAATTTTTAACCAGTTGATTGATAAAAGAATCACCTTGTGTAATACGGGTTATGTATGGAGTTTTGAAGAATGAAGGGGAACCCAGGGTTGTGTTAAGACTTTTTGGTGCTTATTGAGAGGTCCTAGTCAGAAATAATGTGAGTACCTTTCTAGCACCAATGAGAAGGTTCTTAAGGATATCTGCCCCTCAGTGGCCTGTACTAGACATATCAGACATTTGGACAAGTGCAATTTCCAAAATATTGGGGATACTGATAAATGAATGCCTACTTTTAAATGTAGTAAATTAGCATACAGTAAAATGTCCTTCTTGTGGGGGGAGTTTTACTGTTCAGTGAGTTTTCATATACATGCATATTTATTTACCACCATAATCAGGATACAGAGCAGTTCCATCATCAAAAAACTCCTTCATACTACCTATTTGTGGTCATACTCTCCTCTCTCCTTACTACTACCAACCATTGATTCGTTTTGACTTTTCAAGAATATTATATAAATATATGTAAGTGCATATATACAGCATGTAACCGTTGAGTCTGGTTTCTGTCACTCAGCATAATGCCTTTGAGATTCATCTAACTTGTTGCATGTATCAATAGCTCACTTCGTTTTTGCTAAGTTGTACCACAGTTTTTTTTAATCCATTCACACATTGAAGGAAGTTTCAGGGTTTTTTTTTCCAGTTTTGGTGATTATAAATAGAACTACTCCATACATTCATGTACAGGTTTTTATGTGAACATAAATTTTCATTTTCTGGGATAAATACATAGGAGTAGGTCATATGATAATGTGATAATACCTAGTACTGGGTCATAAGATAAGTCTATTTTTATGTTTTACTTTAAATGAAACTGTCAAACTGTTTTCCAGAATGGTCGTGCCATTTTGCATTCCCACTAGTAATGTATGAGAATGCCATTTGTTCTACATCTTTACTAGTACTTGGTATTGTCACTACTTTTCTTTAAATTTTAGCCATTCTAATAGGTGTGTAGTGTTATAGTGATTTTAATTTTACATTTCCCTAATGGCTAATTGTATGGAACATCTGTTCATATGTTCAACTGTCTACTTTTTATTTTGCAAAGTAAGGACATTCAAAACTTAAATATTAAAGGACATTTTAACATCAGAAAGTAAATAAATGTAGCTTCATGAAAAGTTTACCTACCACATTGTCTTAATTATTTTACGTTAGGCCAATTGAAATTTGGTTGTGAATAGGCATTGGTCTGTAGTACTGACAAGCCCCTAATATCTAGGACCAGTTCTTTTGGCATTGGCATTAATGTAAGAATTCAAGAATTAGCATAGTAGTTCCTCTTGCTGAAGGGTCTTACTAGATAAATCTTCATTGGCTGTATGCCATTTACAGGGTCACATGCAAACTTTCTGGCATGATAGTTGGGATACTTTATAGTTTTTCATCCCACTACCATTTTTTGCTTTATCTCCTACCATTCTCTCTACTACTTTGTTTCTAGCCACCTCACTTACTTTACTGTCCCCCATACAATCCCCAGTTTCATCCTTCATCTGGAATGCCCATCAAGCCTATTCAGATCCTACTTATTCTTCAAGCTGTTATTCAGTGTTTCACCAAGTATATTCTGAGGAAAACCTACATTGAAATATTCTAGAATTATGAAATGTGCAGATTCCTAGGCTCTGCTCTGGACTTACTGAATTAGACTTTCTGGGGATGGGCCCCAGCAATTGAAATTCCAACAGGTGTCCAGTATATGATCCTTAGGCACAACTGAACGTGAGAACCCCTGAATCTAGCTGAAGTCCTATCTTTGTGAAGCCGTCATGTGTGACTCCTACTCCATAGTGATTTCACCTTTCTTTTAAGGATTGTCAAACTTTCTTCCTATTTAAATTTGTCAGTAGCACTCATTTTGACATTTCATCTATTATTTAAATGGTAAAGTGTGATTTAGTTTATAAGCCACTGAAGAATAGGAATTCTCTTCATATCCCATTTAATAAGTAGTATAATATAGTTTAATATAATGCACAGAAAGTCTATATATGCGCACACACACACACACACACACACACACATTATTTCCATCCTTTTTGGTAGTGGAGTTCTGAGATTCAAGGAGAACAACAATTGTTTCTAATCATTTTTTCAAAGGCATAGTTCTGTGAACAATGATGATGTAAAGCTTTGGGAATCTTGCCTTTGATTTGAGATATTTTCTACTCCCAGTGCTAAATTGAATTAAGCCTTTGAAAATCCTATTGACACTTTAAAAAATCTTAAATATTTGTTGTATGAAGAGGTGGTAGTGTCTCATTGCTTTTGTAGTATGTTGACTAGTCAAGCATGTTTGTCTTTGAAACATACCATGTTGATTCCACTTGCTCCTCAGTGCTTTACTCATGCCATCTAAGTTTCGTATACTAACCTCCCTTCCTGCTGAAATTTTTCCCATTATTCAAGTTCCACAGCAATTCTTAACTCCTCTATAAAACTTACTGTTACAACTTCAGCCTACAAGGATTTCTCCCTCCAGTGAACTCCTGGTACTTCCTGCCTGTAGTTCTCATTTGGCACTTAACATATACATTGTCTGGTAACATACTGTTGTTTTCTTGCTCCAGTCTTATTATTTAACTTTCCATGGGTGAATGTCATGCTTTGCAAGCTAGCCACGATTCCTTGATGTTCAGGACCTTTTTAAAAAATATGTTTTTCTAGTGTAGAAAAAAAAATGAAGAATTTCAGTAGTTGTAGCAATACATTGACATTTATAGAAACAACTGTTGGTGGTGGAAGCTGACAGAGGATGTCGCAATGCTAGGTTCTTAAAGAGGCAACCAGTGTGCAAATCAATATTATATAAAGGCAGATGTATAGAGATATGACTTATATACAACTTTAAGTAATGTTTTTTACTCCACGCTTGTAAATATATTCATAATTTGCAGTACATAATGATTAATGATGTGAGGCTGTGATTAAGGCCATATCTATACCTGAGCTGCGTACTGATCCATGGCAGGCATGGCCAAACTGCTCTTTTGCCACTTTATAATCAATATTAATTGTAGTGGCTGAATCCATCATGTGATGAGTCCCATTGGTTGCTAAGAAATCCTTAAAAACAGATGGCCAGTACCTTGGTCTGTTGATTCCACGCATGTAGTTGTGGCTTTATATTCTGAAGGACAAATGACAGCATACAGCACCTCTGTGGCTTGTTAGTAGAGTTGGTCTGATTCAGAGGATACCTGGGAAACTAGACTTTTTTCCCTTTTACAGGGTCCAAAGAAGTAGGAATGGTTTGAGCCTCTGTCATTTTCTCAAATTCTCTTTGGTTCAGAGGCTATTTATCCAGTGCAGAAACATAGGAATCACCCTTAGCTTTTACCTTTCTCTGACTCATTTAATCCAATCAGGAACCTAGTTCTGTGCAGCCTACCCTTATAACATCTTTTGAGTCCATGCTGTATTTCCACCCTTACTACTACTGCCTTATTTCAAGGTTTCTTATATCACCAAGATTAACTGTTTCCCTACCTACAGTCTCATCTGCTTCCAATATATATTCCATAGTCATTGGGAGGGATCATGTTATTCTTCCTTAAAATGCTTCCATGGCTTCTATTGCTTAAATGATAAAATGTAGTCTTTAGGATGGCATCCAAAGCCCTCCATTGTCTGGCCTCTGCCTAACTTTCCAGAATCATCTCTGGAGAATCCCATTTGTATTCTCTAGCCACACTGAATTAGTTCCTGGATGTATCATGCTGTTTTATGCCTTCATGCTTTTGTACATACTACATTCTATGCTTGGAATGCTCTTTTCCAGTTTATCATTCTACCCCATGAAGGCTCTGAACAAGTACTGTTTTGCACTCTTCTATTATTTGTGCCTCCACTGCTTCCTATACACATTTTCATCTTAGCCCCTGTGAAATCTTATTTGTTTATATGTCTGACTACCCCAAATAAACTATAAACTTCTTTTGGAGGGGGATTATAAAAGAAAAATTTATTTAGAATGACAAAGAAATTATAACAAATTATAAATTTTTAAATATTTACACCAAAACATCACAACATCTAGATCAAGGGTTTGTGTGTGTATGTGTGTGTGTGTGCACGCACATGTATAACTTTTGTAAATTTTCCTGAAGCAAATAGAGTATCTTTTGAATGGTTGGCATTCTCAGATGAAAGTAAGTAGAGATCAGGTCTTCTCACCCTGCTCAATTTCTTCCTTCATGGCTTCTCACTGTAACTATTACTTTTATTCTCTTTTGTGCTTATGCATTTAAAATTTTCTGTATTTTATCAATATGTGCTAACTAAATTTAACCAGGTTCTATTGAAAGACCAATGAAATAAAAGCAAATTTAATCACACATATTATAACTTATGCCAACGATGCTTTGGATGTATTCACCTATGTGTGCATCTGTTCTTTTTCAGCTCTCATTTATTTGTTGATTAGATTTAAAAGCACTGTGCCTTGTGCACATTGGCATCACATCTCACTTGGAAGAGAAATATCCTCAGTAGATATACAATGATGTAAATCTTGTGACTCTCAAATGAACAGGTTTCAGTAACATCTTTCCACCTGTTTGGCTACTTCCAAGAACTTTTATTTTTCCCTATTATACAACTGGAAATGAAGGCAGAGAATGATAAATGAACTGGGTTCCTATAGTCCAACACAGTGATTCTCTCCTTGGTCCAGTGGCATCCCTATCATCTGGAAACTTAGAAATGCAGATTCCCAGCCACATCCCATATCTACTGAATCAAAAACTCTAAAATGTGGAGGGAGAGGCAGCAATATGTATTTTAACATGAAGTCAAGATGATTCTGATGCATGCTAAAATTTGAAAACCACTGGAACTTAAAGATCCTAGTATGCTATTGATTGCCCTGTTTTCTCCTTGTTCTGAAATTAATGTATAAGGCATGTTATATCCTACAGAAAAATGCCTTAGTGCTATTCTATCATTATGCAAAACTGAAAATCAAGAGAGATCTTTGTGCATCCTCCTTCACGGAGGGTAGGAGGTTTGGCATTGTAGCAGATTGTAGTTCTACAGAGACGGAGTTTCCCTCTTGTTGCCCAGAATGGAGTGCAATGGTGCAATCTCGGCTCACCGCAACCTCTGCTTCCTGGGTTCAAGTGATTCTCCTGCCTCAGCTTCCCAAGTAACTGGGATTACAGGCATGTGCTACCATGCCTGGCTAATTTTGTATTTTTAGTAGAGACGGGGTTTCTCCATGTTGGTCAGGCTAGTCTCGAACTCCCGACCTCAGGTAATCCACCCATCTCAGCCTCCCAAAGTAATTTTTAAAATACCCTTTTAAGTACATGGTTGAACTGGACCAAAATTAAATAACATCTCTAAAAGCTACAAATAATAAGACATCACAAATACAGAGCAGTAAACTAGGGGTAGTGAGCTACTATTTGGCATTTGTCTAGGTGTATCTGCTGATCTCCGTTGGCCTTTAGTTCAGTTTTAATGGGCCACTGAAGTTTGGGAGCAGAAGATAAAACTAGAGACCTGAGAAAGGTGGGAGGTCAGATTGGAGAGCCCCAAATTAAGCCAAGATTTCCAAAGGGTCACAGGCATATTGGATGAACTAGGAAAAGAAATCCTTGCAGATGGAGCAATGGAAATACATGCTTGTCTCAGTCTTGGTGCTGATTGGAGTGAGAAAAAAAATTCTCCACTGAGATTTCCTAATCACAAGCCCACACTCAAAAACAGGTTGGAACTAGAATTCCCACTGCTTGTGTGGCCTGAAAAACCCACAAAGATATCTAGAACTTTAAACATGTCCCACATTGGTACTCCTTTCCACACACCTCATATATATAATGCAAATCGTATTTTGAAGAATTCATTTAAACACAAGCTTCATTCCCACAGATAAAGTTCCCATGAACATGAATTCACAATAAAAAAAATCACACAATTTATGAAGAAATAAGCCATTATAAGTGACTAAGCAGAAATAAATAGCAAACTACAGGAGCAGATCTACAAATACAACAGAAATTATCAGATAACAGACTATAAATTAATTGGCATAATATAGTTAAATAAAAGAAGGCCCTGAGGTATGATGAAGGTATAGGAGACTGTCAAATGTGACAGGCAAATTTGAAAAAGAACCAAATAGAATATCTATAAATGAAAACTATAATCATTAAAATTAGAAACTCCATAGATTAAATAGATTAGACATAGATGAAGAGAGAATGAGGAATTGAAATAAATTATACAGAATGTAATACAGAAAACAAAGAGGTGGAAAACAGACTAGGTTAAGAAACATGGAGGATAGAATGGGAAGGTCTACCATGTGTTTAATTGGAGTTCCAGAGAGATAAAATGGGGGAAAGGCAATATTTAAAGAGAGAATGACTGAAAATTTCCCAAAATTGATGAACAGTACCCAATTTAGGATTTTCAATAAGTTCTAAGCAAATTAAATTTAAAAATCGTAATCCAGACTTAGACGTACTGTAGTGAACGTATGAAACACCCAAATCAGAGGAAAGCTCAACATTAGCCAGGCAAAAAAGGTTATGCTTAGAAGACAACTAAACTCAATAAAATGACAGCTAACTGACAGCAACAGTGGAAGCCAGAAGAAATTGTAATAGTATCTTCCATAGTCAATGACAGTGGTCAGCAAATATTTTCTGTAAAAAGCGCGATAATCATTTTAGGCTTTGCAGGTCATGTACAGTCTTTGTTGCATACTACTCTGTTTTTTGTTTGTTTGTTTTGTTTTTTTTTTCACAACACTTTCAAATATAAAAACAATTCTTAGCTCAAGGGTCACACTGAAACATACTGCAGGCCAGATTTGGCCTGTAGGTCATAGTTTGCTTACCCTAATTTGTAATATAATAACTGTTGTTTTGTTCATTTTATTTTATGGTCAGGGGTACATGTGCAGGTTTGTTAGGCATACTTGTGTCATGGGGGTTTATTGTATAGATTATTTTGTCACTCAGGTATTAAGCCTAGTACTCAACAGTTATTTTTCCTAATCCCTTCCCTTCTCCCACCCTCCACCCTCCACCCTCCACCTTCCGACAGGCCCCAGCATGGTTTGTTTTGTTTTGTTTTGTTTTTTGAGATGGAGTCTCGCTCTGTCACCCAGGCTAGAGTGCAGTGGTATGATCTCAGCTCAATGCAGCCTCTGCCTCCTGGGTTCAAGCACTTCTCCAGCCTCAGCCTCCCGTGTAGCTGCAATTATAGGCACCTGCCACCATGCCTGGCTAATTTTTGTATTTTTAGTAGAGACAGGGTTTCACCATGTTGGCCAGGATGGTCTTGAACTCCTGACCTCAGGTTATCTGCCCGCCTCAGCCTCCCAAAGTGCTGGAATTACAGGCATGAGCCTCAGTGTGTATTGTTCCCTTCTATGTGTCCATGTGTTGTCATCATTTAGCTCCCAATTATAGATGAGAACATGTGATATTTTGGTCTTCTGTTCCTGCATTAGTTTGCTTAGGCTAATGGCCTCAAGCTGCATCCGTTTTCCTGCAAAGGACAGGATCTCATTCTTTTAATGGCTGCATAGTATTTCACGGTGTATAGATACCACATTTTCTTTATCCAGTCTATCACTGCTGGACATTTAGGTTGGTTCCATGTCTTTGCTATTGTGAATAGTGCTGCAATGAACATATGCATGCATGTGTCTTTATAATAGAACGATTTATATTCCTTTGGGTATATACCCAGTAATTGGATTGCTGGGTTAAATGTATTTCTGTCTTTAGGTCTTTGAGGAATCACCACACTGTCTTCCACAATGGTTGAACTAATTTACACTCCCACCAACAGTGTATAAGCATTCCTTTTTTCTGCACAATCTTGCCAGCATGTTATTATTATTATTATTTTTTTTTGCCTTTTTACTTTTTCATGATAGCTATTCTGATTGATGTGAGATGGCATTTCATTGTGGTTTTGATTTGCATTTCCCTAATGATCAGTGATGTTGAGCTTTTTTTTCACATGATTTTTGGCAGCATATATGTCTTTTGAAAAGTGTCTGTTCGTATCCTTTGCCCACTCTTTCATGAGGTTGGTTGTTTTCTTATAATTTTAAGTTCCTTATAGATGCAGATATTACACCTTTGTCAGTTGCATGGTTTGCAAAATTTTTCTCCCATTCCATAGGTTGCCTGTTCACTCTGTTGATAGTTTCCTTTGCTGTGCAGAAGCTCTTAAGTTTAATTAGATCACATTTGTCAGTTTTTGCTTTTGTTCCAATTGCTTTTTGAAAACAAAGATTTCTTCGTTGTGAAATCTTTGCCTGTTCCTATGTCTTGAATGGTATCACCTAAGTTTTCTTCCAGGATTTGTATAGTTTTGGGTTTTACATTTAAGTCTTTAAGGGTCCAGTTTCAATCTTCTGCATATGGCTAGACAGTTTTCCCAGCACCGTTTATTGAATAGGGAGTCTTTTCTCCATTGCTTATTTTTGTTGGGTTGGTTGAAGACCAGATAGTTGCAGGTGTGTGGCCTTATTTCTGGGTTCTCTATTCTGTTCCATTGGTCTGCATGTCTGTAGTTATATGAGTATCATGCTATTTTGCTTGCTGTAGCCCCATAGTATAGTTTGAAGTCAGATAGCATGTTACCTGCAGCTTTGTTCTTTTTGCTTAAGATTGCCTTGTCTATTTGGGCTCTTTTTTGGTTCTATCTGAATTTTAAAATAGTTTTTTTCTAGTTCTGTGAAGAATCTCAATAGTAGTTTATTTATTTTTTTGCTCAACATTTTATTTATTTTTTATTTATTTCAGTAGGTTTTTGGGGAACAGGTGATGTTTCGTTACATGGATAAGTCCTTTAGTGATGATTTCTGAGATTTTGATGCACCCATCACCCAGGCAGTATACACTGTACCTTATTTGTAGTCTTTTATCCCTCACCCCTCTCCCACACTTCCCCCCAAGTCCCCAAAGTCCATTGTATCACTCATATGTCTTTGCATCCTCATAGCTTAGCTGCCACTTATAAGTGATAATGTACAATGTTTGATTTTCCATTCCTGAGTTACTTCACTTAGAATGACAGTCTCCAACTCCATCCAGGTTGCTGCAAATGCCATTATTTCATTCCTTTTTGTGGCTGAGTAGTATTCCAGTGTGTGTGTGTGTTGCAAATTGTGCTGCTACAAACATGCATGTGTAAGGTGTGTTTTGTTTTGTTTTTCATATAATGTCTTATTTTCCTCTGGGTAGATACCCAGTAATGGGATTGCTGGATCAAATGGTAGATCTACTTTTAGTTCTTTAAGGAAACTCCATACTCTTTTCCATGAGGACAAAGAGAACAGGAGAAGAAACTTCAATTCATGAGACAGTTTAATACATGTTGAAGAGAATAGGTAGAAGATAGATGACGGCAAGTATTAGTTATCTACGGCTGTATAACAAATTACTCCAAAACTTAGTGGCTTAAAATAACAAGCACTTATCTCATACCGTTCCTGAGAGTTAGGAATCTGGAAGTAATTTACTTAGGATTCCTGGCTCAAAATTTCTCATGAGGTTGCTGTCAGGAAGACTACAGTCATCTGAAGATTCGACGGGGGCTAGAAAATATGCTTCCAAAGTGGCTCACTCACATGGCTGTTCACAGGAGTCCTCAGTTCTCCACCACATGGGCCTCTCCACAGATTGCTTGAGTACCATTATGACATGTTACCTGGCTTCCTCCAGAGCAAGTGATCCAAAAGACAAATGATGACGCCACAGTACCTTTTATGATTTAGCCTCCAAAGTTGCATACCATCATTTCTGCTTTATTCTATTCATTAGAAGCAAGGCATTAAGTCCAGCTCACATTCAAGAGGGAAGTTAGGTTTTATTTATTGAAGGAAGGAATATTTTTAAAAAGTTGTGAACATACGTATTTTCTTGAGACAGAATCTCACTTTGTCACCCATGCTGGAGTGCGGTGATGCGTGATCATGGCTCACTGCAGTCTCAACCTCCTGGGCTCAAGTGATCCTACTGCTTCAGCCTCCCCAGTAGCTAGGACTACAGTCATGTGCCACCATAGCCAGCTATTTTATTTTATTTTTTTAGACTCAGGATCTCTCTATGTTGCCCAGTCTAATCTCAAACTCCTGGCCTGAGCAAACCCCTCTCCTCGGCCTCCCATAGTCCTGTGATTACAGGTATGAGCCACTGTACCTGGCCAAGAACATATTTTAAAACAAACACTGAGTGGCAACTGAGTAAAGTAGAGTAACTACAACACAAATGCCTGCATAACGTGGTACTTACTAGAAGGAGCCAATTGACCCTGTATAACCCCTGAGAGATTTGTAACTTTTAAGCACTATATCCTACAAGAAGCCAGGGAGATATGCAGGGCTGAAAACAATAGCCTTGCCTAAAAATCCATATAGGAAATAGTTGGACTCTCAGATCCCCTCACTGTAACACCACAACAGCACCACCACCAGGAAAGAAAATGGATCTTTATTTTCTGGAAAAAAAAAAAAATAGATGAATATCTCTATGGTAATATTAATAGATGGTAAACCAGGGGATACTGTCCTGCCCTCAAACTGGTATTCAGTGAATTGTGTGCTTCCACCCTGTCTCTTGCCTCTCCTGCACAGTAAGGAAATACAGGATTCTTAAGAAATTAAATGGTCAGAGAAAGGACCTCCAGATACTGATATTTGAGATTCCCCTAAACAAATAATCACCTTGCCTTCAATGACCCTACCATATGGTCTACCCATTGACAAGCTCCAATCATGTGCATACAACTTTCAGTCAGTTTTTTTACTGATTCATTTTTTAACATGAACATGTAGGCAAGGATTACTACATAGCTGAGGAAGCCTCAAACATTAAAGATAGGGTAAACATCAGCCATACAGAGAAAAGGAACTTGAAAAAAATAGACAATAAAGAAAACAGAAGAAAAGTATATATATATGTGTGTGTGTGTGTGTGTGTGTGTGTGTATTTATACATATATGTGCATCTACAGGTGTATGTATATGTGTGTGGGCATATATGTATATACATACACATGTGTATGTATATGTGTGTCTGTATATATACTGTGCAAAGTGAGAGAGGGGATAATTGTGTACTAGCTTAAATATTGCACCATTTTGCATTTTGAGATGGTTAAAATGGAACCAGGCACTAAAATTTCAAACAATCTTATACACATGCAAAAACTGGCAGCTTTTCACATGTAGCATTATATTGACATTTTACTTGACTTCCTAAGCCACTAGTGAATTAACCTGGCTTCTTTGTACTTCATTATTTTAAAGAATGTATTCATTTGTTTTTACATACTAATGTTGGAAGTAGGTACTGGGGTACAGCTAACTTAATTGCTTGCTCTCTCTCTCTCTCTCTCTCTCTCTCTCTCTCTCTCTCTCTCTGTTGTTATTCTTTTTTTAAAAAGTTTGTTTTATAGAAGTATAATTTACATACAGTAAATATTGCCTTTTAAATTTTTAATTTTAAAATTGTACTATTCTGACACAACCAAGGACCCTCACAGAGTCCACTTCACTCCCCTGCTAACTCCACTGGAGCAGGTGCTGGTACTCACAGCTGCAGGAGCAGGTGCTGGTACTCACAGCTGCAAGACCTGAAGATGGATCACACCGGAAAATGGATGCACTCTTTGCAGACACTCCCTAGTACCAACCCAGAGCCCAGTAGCTCCACTGGGTGACTGGACCCAGAAGAGAAAAAACAGCCACTACAGTTCGGCTCTCAGGAAGCCCGATTCCTAGGGGATGGGGAGAACACCACATCAAGGGAGCACCTCGTGGGACAAAAAATCTGAACCGTAGCCCTTGAATCCCAGATCTTCCCTCTGACATAGTCTACCCAAATGAGAAGGAACCAGAAAAACAATTCTGGTAATATGACAAAACAAGGTTCTTTAACACCCCCAGAAGATCATACCAGCTCACAAGCAATGGATCCAAACCAAGATGAAATCTCTGAATTGCCAGAAAAAGAATTCAGAAGGTCAATTATTAAGCTAATCAAGGAGGCACCAGAAAAAAGTGAAGTCCAACTTAAAGAAATCAAAAACATGGCCGGGCACAGTAGCTCATGCCTGTAATCCCAGCACTTTGGGAGGCTGAGGCAGGTGGATCACTTGAGGTCAGGAGTTTAAGACCAGCCTGGCCAATGTGGTGAAATCCCGTCTCTACTAAAATCACAAAA
>NW_016823823.1:294369-316380 GCF_001698545.2 Rhinopithecus bieti
TCAGGGTTTGTCTCCTCAAAGGTGGAAAAGCTGATGGCAGCATAGGTCGGGGAGGGGATGTTGCCACCACTAGGGATGGGGAAACTGTTCCTTCTTGCAAAAAAGGTTCATCAGAGTTTGCAAACTCAGTGTACCCAGCTTCATCAGGGTCCTCCCACACGTCACCATTCCAAGTTGCAGGGTCCCATTCTTTTCCAATCAATGCCCTCATTTTAACAGTAGATACCTGGCAAGGCAGTGCATGCATCTTTCATTGTAGGTCAACCACTCGTATAATAAGAGCTTGTGTCTCTTTTTCCACAGTTTCAGCTCTTTCTCTACAGGAGATAAGACTCTCACTCAGGGCAATCTTAGCAGATTTGAGGTTCAGTATCTGCTCCTGAAGTCAAGCAACAGAATCCCTGAGTTCATTTTCTTTTGTCACTTTTTCCACTGAACTTAGGAGCAACCAACCAGCTTCATTATGGTCCTTGGTTCTCCACATATGATCAAAGGTATTATGTATAGAGTCGCTAAGCTCCTTGCCTCTCATGAGCGGTGAATCAGAAGTGTCAAATGCATTTATTTTGCGTAACTCTCTAAACAGTTTCTGCCAAGGACTGTCAGTGTTCTCCATACTATTAGAAGTAGAGTCCTTAGCATTTTTGAGTCTAATCATACTAAGCAGCCAGCTCCAGAAACCCCAAAACCAACAAAAGAACTCCATGCTTAATATTCTGTTCCTCTAGAAACACTCCTGGTACCAAAATCTGTATTAGTTGGGGTTCTTTCAGAGGGACAGAACTAATAGTATAGATATATAAAGGGGAATTTATTAAGTATTAACATACACAATCCCAAGGTCCCATAGTAGGCTGTCTGCAAACTGAGGAGTAAGGAGAGCCAGCCTGAGTCCCAAAACTGAAGAACTTGGAGTCCAATGTTCGAGGGCAGGAAGCATCCAGCATGAGAGGAAGATGTAGACTAGGAGGCTAGGCCCGTCTCTCCTTTTCACATTTTTCTGCGTGCTTTATATTCACTGGAAGCTGATTAGATTGCCCACCAGATTAAGGGTAGATCTGCCCTCCCTAGCATACTGATTCAAATATTAATCTGTTTTGGCAACGCCCACACAGACACACTCAGGATTAATACTTTGTATCCCTCAGTCCAACCAAGTTGACACTCAGTATTAACCATCAGATCTTCCAAGAACTTTGGGACTATGTTAAACATCCAAACCTAAGAATAATTGGCATTCCCGAGGAAGAAGAGAAACCTAAAATTTTGGAAAAGATATTTGAGGAAATCATCGAGGAAAACTTCCCTGACCTTGCTAGAGAGCTCGACATCCAAATACAAGAAGCTTAGAGAACACCTGGGAAATTCATCACAAAAAGATCATCACCTAGGCACACAGTCATCAGGTTATTTAAAGTCCAGACATAGGAAGGAATCTTAAGAGCTGTGAGACAAAAGCATCAGGAAATCTGTAAAGGAAAACCTATCAGATTAACAGCAGATGTCTCAACAGAAACCCTGCAAGCTAAAGGGGATTGGGGTCCTATTTTTAACCTCCTTAAACAAAACAATTATCAACCAAGAATTTTGAATCCAGTGAAACTAAGCTTCATACATGAAGGAAAGATGCAATCTTTTCCAGACAAACAAATGCTGAGAGAATTTGCCACAACCAAGCTGGCACTACAAGAACTGCTAAAAAGAGCTCTAAATATTGAAACAAATTCTCGAAATACACCAAAATAGAACCTCCTTAAAGCATAAATCTCACAGGACCTATATAACAGTAACAACAACAACAAAAAAAGATATTCAGGCAACAAATAGCATAATGTAAAGAATAGTACCTCACATCTCAATGCTATCTTTGAATGTGAGTGGCCTAAATCCTCCACTTAAAAGATACAGAATGGCAGAATGGATAAGAATTCACCAACCAAGTTTCTGCTGTCTTCAGGAGTCTTGCCTAACACATAAGGACTCACATGAACTTAGGTAAAGGGGTGGGAAAAGATATTCCATGCAAATGAACACCAAAAGCAAGCTGGAGTAGCTATGCTTATATCAGACAAAACAAACTTTAGAGCAATAGCAGTTTAAAAAGACAAAGAGCAACATTATATGATGATAGAAGGACTAGTCCAACAGGAAAATATCACAATTGTAAATATATATACACCTAACACTATACTTCAAAATTTATAAAACAATTACTACTAGACCTGATAAATGAGATAGACAGCAACATAATAATAGCAAGGGACTTTAATACCCTACTGACAGCACTAGACAGGTCACCAAGACAGAAAGTCAACAAAGAAACAATGGACTTAAAATATACCCTTCAACAAATAGACTTAACAGATATATACAGATCATTTTACCCAACAACTGCAGAATATACATTCTATTCATCAGCACATGGAACATTCTCTAGATAGACCATATGATAGGCCATAAAAAACTCAACAAACTTAAGAAAATTGAAATTATAGCAAGTACTTTCTCAGACCACAGTGGAATAAAATTGGAAATCAACTCCAAAAGCAACCCTCAAAGCCATGCAAATACATGAAAATTAAGTAACCTGCTCCTGAATGATCGTTGGGTCAACAATGAAATTAAAATGGAAATTTTAAAATTCTTTGAACTGAACTATAATAGTGACACAACCTATCAAAACTCCTGGGATAGATCAAAAGTAGTGCTGACATTAAATGCCTACATCAAAAAGTCTGAAAGAATACAAATAGACAATCTAAGGTCACACCTCACAGAACTGGAGAAACAAGAACAATCCAAACCCAAATCCAGCAAAAGGAAAGAAATAACAAAGATCAGAGCAGAACTAAATGAAATTGAAACAACAATAAAAAAATACAAAAGATAAATGAAACAAAAAGCTGGTTCTTTGAAAACGTTAATAAAATTGATAGACCGTTAGTGAGATTAACCAAGAAAAGAAGAGAGACAATCCAGATAAGCTCAATTATAAATGAAATGGGACATATTACAACTGATACCACAGAAATACAAAATATCATTCAAGGCTATATGAATACCTTTATGTGCATAAACTAGAAAACCTAGAGTAGATGGATAAATTCTAAGAGATAATTGAAATGGTAATTTAAAAATTGCCAACAAGCAAAGAATCCAGGATCATACAGATTCACAGCTGAATTCTATCAGACATTCAAAGAAGAATTGGTACTAATCCTATGGAAACTATTCCAAAAGATAGAGAAAGAGGGAATCCTCTCTGAATGATTCTATGAAGCCAGTATCACCCTAATGCCAAAGCCAGCAAAGGACATAACAAAACAAGAAAACTACAGACCAATATCCCTGATAGATGCAAAAATCCTCAACAAAATACTAGCAAACTGAATCCAAGAGAATATCAAAAAGATAATCCATCATGCTCAAGATGGTTTCATACGAGGGTCGCAAGGATGGTTTAATGTACGTACGTTGCCGGGCATGGTGGTTCATGCCTGTAATCCCAACACTTTGGGAGGCTGAGGCAGACGGATCACCTGAGGTCGGGAGTTCAAGACCAGCCTGACCAACATGGAGAACCCCCGCCTCTACTAAAAATACAAAAAGTTAGCTGAGCGTGGTGGCACATGCCTGTAATCCCAGCCACTCGGGAGGCTGAGGCAGGAGAATCACTTGAACCCGGGAGGCAGAGGTTGTGGTGAGCTGAGATCACGCCATTGCACTCCAGCCTGGGCAAAAAGAGTAAAAATCTGTTTCAAAAAAAAAAGAAAAAGAAAAACAGAAAAGAAAAAAACGTAAGTCAATAAATGTGATACATCAGATAAACAGAATTAAAAAAACAAAAATCGCACGATCATCTCAATAAATGCAGAAAAAGCATTTGACAAAATCCATCATCCCTTTATGTTCAAAACCCTCAGCAAAATCAGCAAATAGGGGACATACCTTAAGGTAATAAAGGCTATCTGTGACAAACCCATAGCCAACATTATACTGAATGGGGAAATGTTGAAAGCATTCTTCCTGAGAACTGAAACAAGATGAGGATGCCCACTTTCACTGTTTCTATTCAACATAGTACTGGAAGTCCTAGCCAGAGCAACCAGACAAGAGAAAGAAATAAAGACATCCAGATTCGTAGAGAGGAAATCAGACTGTCACTGTTGACTGATTATATCGTCATATACCTAGAAAAGCATAAAGACTCATCCAAAAACCTCCTAGAACTGGTAAATTAATTCAGCAAAGTTTCAGAATACAAAATTAATGTACACAAATCAGTAGGTCTGCTATACACCAACAGCAACCAAACTGAGAATCAAATCAAGAACTCAACCCCTTTCACAATAGCTGCAAAAAATAAAATAAAATACTTAGGAATATAACTAACCAAGCACGTGAAAGACCTCTATGAGGAAAACTACAAAACACTGCTGAATGAAACAATAAATGACACAAACAAATGGCAACACATTCCATGCTCATGGATGGGTAGAATCAATATTGTGAAAATAACCATACTGCCAAAAGCAATCTACAAGTTCAATTTTCATCACAATGCCATCATCATTCTTCACAGAACTAGAAAAAAAAATCCTAAAATTCATATGGAAGCAAAAAAGAGCCCACACAGCCGAAGCAAGACTAAGCAAAAAGAACAAATCTGGAGGCCTCACAATACCTGACTTTGAACTATACTATAAGGCTATAGTCACCAAAACAGCATGGTACTGATACAAAAACAGGCACATAGATCAACAGAACAGAATAGAGAACCCAGAAATAAAGTCAAATACTTAGAGCCAACTGATCTTCAACAAAGCAAACAAAAACATAAAGTGGGAAAAGGACACCCTATTCAACAAATGCTGCTGGGATAATTGGCAGGCCACATGTAGGAGAATGAAACTGGATCCTTATCTCTCACTTTATACAAAAAACTCAAGATGGATCAACGACTTAAATCTAAGACCTGAAACTATAAAAATTCTAGAAGATAACATCAGAAAAACCCTTCTAGACATTGGCTTAGGCGAATACTTCATGACCAAAAACCTAAGAGCAAATGCAACAAAAACAAAGATAAATAGGTGGGACTTAATTAGACTAAATAACTTTTCCATGGCAAAAGGAACAGTCAGCAGAGTAAACAGACAACCCACAGAGAGGGAGAAAATCTCTGCAAACTGTGCATCTGACAAAGGACTAATATCCAGAATCTACAAGGAGCTCAAACATCAGCACCCCCAAAAACCAAAGAATCCCATCAAAAAGTAGGCTAAGGACATGAATAGACAGTTCTCAAAAGAAGATATACAAACAGCCAACAAACATATGAAAAATGCTAAACATCACAAATTATCAGGGAAATGCAAAACAAAAACCATGTGATACCACCTTACTCCTACAAAAATGGCCATAATCAAAAAATAAAAAAATAAGGGATATTGGCATGGACATGGTGAAAAGGGAACACTTTTACACTGCTGGTGGGAATGTAAACTAGCACAACCGCTGTGAAATACAGTGTGGGGACTCCTTAAAGAACTGAAAGTATGTCTACCATTTGATCCAGCAATCCCACTACTATGTAACTACCCAGAGGAAAATAAGCCATTATGCAAAAGAGATGCCTGCACACGCATGTTTATAGCGACACAATTTGTGGTTCCAAAAATATGGAACCAGCCCAAATGCCCATCATTTAACGAGTGGATAAAGAAACTGTGGCATATGTACATATGGGGTGAGGTATAAAGGACTACACATTGGGTACAATGTACACTGCTTAGGTTATGGGTGCACAAAAATCTTAGAAATCACCATTAAAGAATTTATTCATGTAACCAAATATCACCTGTTCCCCAAAAATCTATTGAAATAAAAAAATAAGAAATGTTTAAAAATTATACTATTCTGAGAGTTTGGGCAAATACGTACAGCCATGTAACCAACACTTCAATCATCATATAAAACAGTTGATCATCTTCCTAATTATCCCAGAGATCTTTTTATAGTCAACCCTTACTGCTGCCCTCAGCTCTTGGTAACTACTGATCTGTTTCCTTTCCCTATAGTTTAGCCTTTTCTAGAACATCCTAAAAATGCAACCATGGAATATGTAGCTTTTTGCATCTGGCCTTTTTTCATTTAGCACAATGCATTTGAGGTTTATCTGTGCTGTTGTACATTAGCTTTCTATGCCTTTTCATTGCTTAATAAGATTATATTTTATGGACATGATATAGTTTGTTTATCCATTCACAGGTTGAAGGACATTTAGATTATTTCTAGTTTTTTATGATTATGAATAAAACTGTTATAAACATTTATTTATGGGGTTTTGTGTAAACATAACATCATTTCTCTTTTTTAAATATATAGGAGTAGCACTACTGGGTTGTATGAAGAATGCGTATTTAACTTTAGAAGAAAATGCCAAACTGTTTTCCAAAATGACCATACCACTAGACCGAGCAGGGTGGCTCCTGCCTATGATCCCAGCACTTTGGGAGGCCAAGGTTGGAGGATGGCTTGAGGCCAGGAGTCTGAGGCCAGCCTGAGCCCATCTCTATGAATAATTGTTTTTAAATTAGCCAGGCATGATGGTACACACCTGTAGTCCCAGCTACTTAGGAGGCTGAGGCAGGACAACTTGAGCCCAGAAGTCAGAGGCTGCAGTGAACTATGATCATACCACTGTACTCCAGACTAGGTGACAGAGACCCTGACTAAAAAAAAATGACCATACCATTTGGCATACCCTTGAGCAATATATGAGAGTTCCTGTTGCCATCTCTTCATATTGTTCGTTTTTAAAATTATTATTTCAGACATTCTAATAAGCATATAGCAAAATCCCATTGAAATTTGGATTTCTTTAATGATTGATAAAGTTGAGTATCTTTTATAATGTAGTAAAGTGTCAGTTTAAACCTGTTACCCATTTTTTGGTTTTTTGATATGTTTTTATGACTTTTGAGAGTCCTTTATATTTTCTGTATAGAAGTTCTTTATAAGATACGTGATTTGTAAATATTTTTCTCAGTCTGTGACTTGTCTTATTGCTTTCTTACCAGTGTCTTTCACACAGCAGAAATTTTGAAGTCCAATTTATCAAGTTTGTTCTATTACAGATTGTGCTTTTGGTGTCATATCTAAGAAATCTCTGCCCTACCCAAAGTTACAGAGATTTTCTCTTATTTTTCCTTCTGGATATTTTATAAGTATTACGTTTATATCTTTGATCTATTTTGAGTTAATTTTTGTATATGGTGCAAGGCATGAGCTGAGGTTCATCTTTTCTGCATATAGATGACAGTTGTTCAAGCACCATTTGTTGAGACTATTCTTTCCCTATTGAATTACCTTGACATCTTTGTCAAAAAGCAATTGACCATATATGTGTAGGTCTATTTCTGGATGCTCTCTTTATTCCCTCGATCTATGTGTTCATTCTGTCGCCAGTAACACAGACTTGATTCTCTCCTCTAACTTTGTGCTTTGGCCATTCTTAGTCTTTGATTCCACGCCCCCCGCCCCCGCAAAGCCTTCAAGGTACTATTCAGCTCTTTTCCACATCTGCATCACTTAGTAGCTAGTCTAGAACCTGCATTGTGGACTACTGCTTAGTTCAGTTCTTGAAATCTTTCATATTGCTTTTTAGGATCTGATCCTTGCATTTGCAGCTTGTGGATGAGTCCAGGGATTTATAAGCTACTTTCTGGAATGGCTTTCCTGATCTTCTCCCTCTCTACAGTCTCTATAGTCTCTCAGTCCTTTCCTATTCCTTGTTGCTCTTTTTGGTTTTTCAGCCATAGTGATAGGGCTTTAGTTATCCGTTTCTGTCACATACTCATCACTACTTTACCTGCATCCAGGGCCAAGTGGTGGCTGTAAGAAAGAAAGAAAAAATACAATGGTGGTCAACTCGCCCTCTTCCTCCAACAGGAGAGAAAGTTCGCCTTCCCTCAGTTTTAGGCAACTACAGCATCCCCGCCAATGCTAATGCTGCCATTAATGCTACTGCCTCTATAATGGAAATGCTTGTAACTAGGTCATGAGAGTATGCAAAAAAGAACCAAAAAGCCACACAGAGTGTTTACTCCTCTGTCTCCTTCTCAAAACAGAACAGGAGATACTGCTGTTTCTTCAAGAGGAAAAGGAAGATGGCATACCTGGGCTGGAGAAAAATTTTCTCCACCTACCCTTTGTTTCTAGCAGTATGGCTTCCTGTGCCTATGGCTCTGTGCCTGTGTAGCCTCCATCCCCACCTGACCATGGGTGCAGGTTCTTCCTTCCCTCCCTCCTGTGAAGTTTCACTATAGGACATAAACTGTGAAAAATCTAAAGTCAGCTCTCCCCATGTGTTGGTATTCTTAACTTTCTTGGCAAGCAAACTCTGTTCTCCAAAACAGTAGTAGTAGGACAACAAATTGTTCTTAGCAAAGGAAAAAAAATCACTTTATTGTTATTTTAGTTTTTTTAAAAAACCAAAAAAGTGGCATATTGTATCTGATTATATTGGGGGGTTTAGCATTTTTTTGTTCTGAGGGGGATGGGACCAACCAAGCCATTCACAACGAACATGGGTTCAGAGGACTTTCTAAATGGAAAGAGCTTAATCTGTAGCACTCAGAAGATAAGACAAACTATGTCACTTTGAGTGAACAGTCAGGTTGGCAAGGAAATGTACTTGAATTTTCATTCACCTTTTCAACTACCAAAGAATGTTTCTACCAGTCTCTTGACCTAATCATCCTGCAGTTTGGAAAATCAAACTCTCCAATACATGAGATGAGCCAGCAGAGCCAGACCATGACCAGGAGATAGCTCATTCCAGAGAAGACATGCTAAAAAAAAAAAAAGTTCAAAAATTCAAAATATCTGTTTCCTCCACTGCCAGGGACTTTTAGCTAGTTAGACATGTGACTTCCTGGTGACTTAGGGGACAAAACTAGTGATGAAACAGCCACTACCATATCGCCAGTAGTGGACAAAAAGAGAAGGAAAGTGAATCTGCCTTACAACTGCCAGAAGAACCTCAGGATGTGGAATCATCGGGTCAGAAAAGGAAAATTCATGTGTCCTTCTATGCCAGTAGCTGAACTATAGCATTTTAGTTGGCCTGCCTTATCAGAAACCAAGCTCATGAAGATCTTCTCCTCATGGGTCCATAGCAGAAGGCTTAGGACTCAGTACATTGGGCTTCATTGAACAGGAGGGTAAGATTGATTGGTGCTGGAAAATTCCAATAAAAGGAGACTGAAATGAAAAGTCTGAAATTATTTTCTCCATTGGACGTAGACTCTTTCCAGATAAAATGGCCAAGCATCTAGAGCATGTTCTCCCTAGTATACCGTCTACCTCCCATCCCGGTATATTCACATGACATATTCCCCTGAAGGGTCTCAGTTCCTCATTCACTACTTGAAAAGTTAATCATGTATGGAGTTACTCTATTCATGCCCAACTTTCATTTGTATTCAGAGGTTTAATCAGACAGTGACTTCTCATTCTAGATGTGACAGAGGAGAAAGGATTATTTACATCAAGGAAAGATGTCTTATATTTGGGAGAAGAGGAGATCAACACTTTCCTTTTGTCCTTTCATGCCCACATTTCAGTGAAGCTAGAGGGAGGTAACCATGGAGGACCATGGCTGGTGACTTAGTCTGCTGGTTTATGGAGCACAGAAATCTTTGCTTCTGGCTTGAGCTGTAGGGCTGTCTTTTGGTGGAACATGTGGGGATACTTTCTGGTAGTTGGCATGTCCTGACAAGTCTCCTGGTATACCTCACATTGGGCAGAAATACCTATATTAGGAAGGATCATAGTTACTGGGCTTCACCTGTTCCCATTGGGCCTTGGTTAGGGAATATCACTTCGTTGGCTTCAAACATGCTTATCTTACATACAGATTGTAATCTTTCCTTTCTTTAAGGAAATTTTCCCTTATGCAAAACATAGAGTGGCAGGGAGATGCAATATCATGCCCCTTCTCCACAAGGACTTTGGATATTGCTTTCTTGCCATTACCTAGTGGTTAAAGCCCCATCATTGAAATTTACATAGTTTCTCAATTGGTATTTGGGCAACTCTAACTTCCCATGTAGAAACTTTGACTTCCTTATCCCTGTATAGAAAAAGCCTTGCCTTTGGCAAGGGGGAATGGTGGCAAAGGCTGACACATCCTGACACCTCATACCCCATGAAGTGCCCTACCTCCACAAGAAAAGGCAAAGCCAGTGACCAGCTTGGCTGCAGGGCCAGCCCCTTTGCAACTAGCTTTCCGACAATTTTTGTGTTAAATTTTTTTTAAGGGCTAGCTCTTTTTTTATTTATTTTTATTTTTTATTATTATTATTATTATTTTTTGAGACAGAGTCTCGCTCTGTCACCCCAGGCTGGAGTGCAGGGTGGCACGATCTCAGCTCACTGAAGCTCCGCCGCCTCCCGGGTTCACGCCATTCTCCTGCTCAGCCGTCGCCGAGTAGCTGGGACACCAGGTGCCTGCCACCGTCGCCGGCTAATTTTTTTTTTTTTTTTTGTTTTTTAGTAGAGACAGGGTTTCACCATGTTAGCCAGGATGGTCTTGATCCCTGACCTTGTGATTCCACCCACCTCGACCGTCCCAAAGTGCTGGGAGTACAGGTGTGAGCCCGCGCCCGCGCCAGAGGATATGCTTTAAGGGGTGACCTCCTGAGAGGTTGGGCAGGGAGCTTCCTCTCCTAATGTACTGTTCTCACTCTCCACCACCCCCCTGCCAAAAAAAACTCTTACTAGATATTTGGCCTTCATAACAAAGGTAAAGAGCCCCAGGTCCCTTTAGCATGCAGAGTAATGGGGATCCCTCCAGGGCCATTGGCACATCAAGGAGGTCCCAGACTCATAGGAGATTCTGTTGTCATCTTTCTTAAATAAATTTGAATACCTCAGAAGTGATTTGGTCACCAGTTCAATCCTCATCAAATCCCAGGACTCCCTCCTTAGCCCAGTTGCCACAGTTGCTTAGCTATATGCCTCAGCCAGATCCTTGGAATTGGTCCCTCTTACTGGCCCCTATCCACTCAAATCCATTTGCTCTGTAGTTTTTGAGCTGTCTTCATTTCACTGCTGCATTAGTCCATTTTGCGTTGCTATAAAGAGACACCTGAGACTGGGTAATTTGTAAAGAAAAGAAGTTTATTTGGTTCATGGTTCTGCCAGCTGTACAAACATGGCACCCACATCTGCTCAGCTTCTGGTGAGGCCTCAGGAAACTTTTACTCATGGTGGAAGGTGAAAGGAGAGTAGGTGTGTCACATGGCAAGGAAGGGAGTGAGAGAGATTGATTGGGTGGTGCCAGACTCTTTTTAACAATCAGATCTTGTGGTAACTAATAGAGCAAGAACACACTCATTACCACAAGGACAGCATCAAGCCACCCATAAGGGATCCACTTCCATGACCCAAACACCTCCCACTAGGCCCTACCTCCAACATTGGGGATCACATTTGAACATGAGGTTTGGAGGGGATGAACACCCAAACTATCTCAACTGCCATGATGCCTGAGGATCTTTCTCTTTGGGATTGATGCAATTGTTTTTTCTTAATTTAGCATCTGTTTATTGAAAAAAAAAAAAACTAGCCTCAATATTATACCATTAGAAGTTCTCTTAAGCCATACAGTCCTTCCAGCATTGCATTCTGAGCAGATTGAGGCAAGCAGGCTAGGATTCCGTGGAGCTATAAAGAGTCTTCCCTTGGTGACCAGAGCATAACTCATGTCTATGTAGTCTAAGCATATAAGGGTTTATCAGTTGCTATACGTACCTTGGTGCTTCCCAGAGGTCTCACTCCAGACTGCTCTGCAAATGTGTATAGAATACACCAGCACCCAGTGTGCATTCATGATTGCCTTAATGAACATTCTCTTGCTATTTTTGGTCTGTCTAGGAGTAAACAAGGTCTAAGAAGGTGCAAGTCAGGTGACTAGGTTAGCCTCCAATTGAAGTTCCATTTTATGAGGTCCCCAGTAGAAGTGTTGATTGCCTGTTTAGTCACAGTGAGCTTTAAGTATGTAGAAACAGCCCCTGTCTATTAGGCAGAAATATCATCCTCTAAAGTAGCTTCCAACTTACTTCAGTGAAAATATACACTGATGGCGCATATTCAGTGTTAATTCTCAGTGTTTGTAACTACTTTTTTTTGAGATGGAGTTTCACTCTTGTTGCACAGGCTGGAGTGCAATGGTGTGATCTCAGCTCACCGCATCCTCCGCCTCCCGGGTTCAAGCGACTCTCCTGCCTCAGCCTCCCGAGTAGCTGGGATTACAGGCATGCACCACCATACCCAGCTAATTTTGTATTTTTAGTAGAGACGGGGTTTCTCCATGTTGGTCAGGCTGGTCTCGAACTCCCAACCTCAGGTGATCCACCCCCGCCTTGGCCTCCCAAAGTGCTGGGATTACAGGCATGAGTAACTGCACCCGGCCCTGTAATTACTTTTAATTCCAGAAATATAAAATGTGATGCTTTTAAGTCAAAGTGATTACTGAAGATTGCAAGCTTAATTTTTAATGTAAATATATAATCTGTTCCCCCTCCTAGTGAGCAAGCATGGCCTACCTTTCTCAAATATAAGTACTTCCATGGCAACCTATAATGTATCTCCTCAAAGGAACTTGATCTTTCTTCTGATGCATGTCTTTCAAGCCCAATGCCTACTGTGTCCCAAATACCTCTTCCATTTTCATATTTCAATCAGTTTTTCATTCCCAGTGAGTTGACCTGACAATATTGTCTTGAGTGTCAGAGCCATGTTAGGGCTAGAGTTTCTCAGATCAGGAACTTGTAGTACCATACAGCCAAATTGCCTTTGCCAGGTCACTGCCACCATTTCTACCATTGACTCAAGGTGGGAAGATGAATTCTAGAAATCCTTAGGGAGCCAGGATAACCGGGTACCCAATTTGGATTGACCATGTGGGCAGCAGGAATTTGTCTCTAAGATTCTTGCCTTTGCTGACTCCCCAGTGCTGTGGGAAAGTCCTATCTATAGGTTGATGGCCAGTGACTCCCCAGTCTTCCCCATGATGGGCTGGTAGAAATCTAATTGGGATTCCTTTGGTTTTGTTTCCTTAGACTTTTTTGATGGGAGGTTTATTTTGTTTCTGAATAAGAAAAAGAAAAGAATACCATGGCCCTTCTGAGGGTTTATAGAGTTTGATCAACTAAGTAGTCTTAAAATATGCTTTTAGGGGCCAGTTGTGGTGGCTCATGCCTGTAATCCCAGCATTTGGGAGCCCAGGAGTTTGAGATCAGCCAGGGTAACAGAGCAAGACATTGTCTCTACAAAAAATAAAGAAGGGAAAAATTAGCCAGGCATGGTGGGAGGATTGCTTGAGCCTGAGAGGTCGAGGCTGGAGTAAGCTATGGTTGCACCACTGCATTCCAGGCTGGGCAATAGAGCAAGACCCTATCTCAAAAAAAAAAAAAGAAAGAAAGAATTTTTTTCTAACTACTACTGCAAGTGACTGAGTGCAAAAGAATAGGTTTCTCCATTGTATTCAAAATAATAAGCAGGTCCCAAAATATAGATAGTAGTAGTTGACATATTTCCTCAAAAAGCAGCCAGGAAACTCACTTCAGTATTTGTTTGTATGTCAGCTTACAAAAGAAGAAGTGAACCTATACTCCATGTATTTCTAGTTTAATTACCAAGTGGATTAATGGTTGCCTAGGGGTAGAGGGAAGGTGGAAATATAGAATGACTGCTAATAGTCAAGGAGTCTCTTGTTGGTGATGAAAATGTCATAAAATTAGATTGTGGTGATGGTTGCACAACTTAGTGAATATACTAAAAACCAGTGAATGATAGACTTTAAATGGATGAATTATGTAAGTGAATTATATCTCAATTTTTTAGAAATGAAGTAAAAGTGGAAATGTTTCTGTCTTTACAGATTTGCTTATTCTGAATATTTCATATAAAAGGAATCAGGATCATATAAACTATGGTCTTTTGTGATTGACTTCTTTTACTTAACATTTTTAAGGTTTATCCAGGTTGTAGTGTTATTCTATTTTATTGTTGAATAATATTTCATTGTATGGATATACCACATTTTCTTTATCCATTCATCAGTTGATGGACATTTGTATTGTTTCCACCTTTTGGCTATTGTGAGTAGTGCTGCTATGAACATTCATGTACAAATTTTTGTTTGAATACCTGTTTTCTGTTCTTTTGTATATATACCTATGAGTGGGATATCTGGGTTATATAGTTACTCTATGTTTAACTTTTCAAGGAACTGCCAAACTGTCTTCCAAAGTGGCTGCAACGTTTTACATTCTTACTAGCAATGTTGGAGGATTCCAGTTTCTCTACATCATTGTCAACATTTACTATTATCTCTCTTTTCTATTATAACCACCCTAGTGGATATAAAGTGGTATCTCCTTGTGGTTTTTTACTTGCATTTTCCTAATGACCAATGATGTTAAGCATCTTTTCATGTGCTCATTGGTCATTTGTACATCTTTTCTAGGGAAACATCTATTCATATCCTTTGCCCAATTTTTAATTGGTTCAGTTGTCTCTTTTATTGTAGTGAAATATAAATAACATAAAATGTATCATTTTAACCATTTTTAAAGACATAGTTCTGTGGCATTAAGTACATTCCCATTGTTGTGAAACCATTACCACTATCCATCTCCAAAACATTATCATCTTCCCAAACTGAAGCTCTTTAACTATTAAACGTTAACTCCCCATTCTTCTCCCCAGCCCCTGGCAACCACCATTCTACATTCTGTCTGTAAGAATTTGACTACTCTAAGTACCTCATGTAATTAGAATCTTACAGTATTTTTTATGACTGGCTTATTTTACTTAGCATAATGTCTTCAAGGTTCATCCATGTTGCAGCATGAATCAGAATTTTATTTCTCTTTAAGGCTGAATGGGAGAGTGCCATCAGCAAGATCATGAAACAGTATGCTGTTCATATTCCTCCCCAGCAACAATAATTTTGCAGCCATCCACAGACAAAATTGTCTTTGTAGGAGCCTTGGAATTCAGGTACAAGTTTGTGAAACCCCTGTAGAACCCAAGACTTAGGAAGGTCATTTTGAGAGGATGTACCCACATCCAGATAACATACTTGTTAACCTTTGTTTCAACTCCAGACCCGGAAACAGCCCCATCTAGCTTTGGTCCTGATACCAAAACCATCAGCCAAGAGGCCCAGGAGGAATTATGCATACACACTAGTAGGCCTCAGGAGAGAGGCCTACTAGCCTCAGTAACAGATGTGGACCTTGAAATAACACTGTAACTTATCTCCAGCCTGTCTTAGTAATTGTACAAGATCAATCCTGCTCACATAAAGATCCAGAGGGAGACACACTTAGGTCCCTGGGGCAGAATTGCCAACCTCACTCCCACAGTAGGTGCCTAAATGGCTCTGAATCTCATCTTCAGCCTCTCCCAGCTTTGGTCTGAGAACAATCCTTCCCACACAGGGACACAGAGGGAGGCATGCTTGGCTGTGCTCTGCAGGCAGGCCAGTTTACCTAGTTCCCATAGTAGATCCTGAAACAGACCTAAAAAGTGGCAACAGCCCCTCTCAGCTGTAGCTTGGGAGCAGTTCTGCCCATAAAGAGACCTGCAGGAAGAAATGACTATCAGTGACCTTGCAGGTGGACCTGATGTTCTCAGTCCCACTGTGGATCTTGAAATGGCCCTGTAATTTGGCTCCAGTGCCTCTCAACTGTAGGCTGAGAGCAGGACTGCCCACCCAGGGACCCACCAGGAGACATGCCAATCTGTGACCCCAGAAAAAAGCTGAAGACTTCAGTTTCACCTTGTAGGCCCTAAAACAGCCCAGCAACTTGGTTCTAGCCCTTCTCAGCTGCAGACTACAGTAGTACTGCATGCCAGGGTACCCACTCAGTGATCCAATAAGAGCTTTCCCAGGGACTCAAAGTAAGTCACACCCATACCTAGTAACAGGCCTGCTATCTGTGGGCCCTGAATTGGATGCTCATCCTGGTACCAGTCCCACAAACCAACATCCTAGAGACAGTCCAGTCACCCAGGGACCAGACAGGATCCACACCTGCTAAAACCCCTGATGACAGACCTGCCAACTATGGACCCCAATTGCAGACCCAGCAGCGGCCACATTACCCAGTTCAAACTCTATTTGACTGTGGTTCCAGAGGCATTCCATCAACCCAAGAACCTAACAGAAGAAGGCCTTAACTTGCCAAAATCAGTCTGCAAAGACTGAAAGAGGAATTTCCTTCAAAGACATGGACATCAATGCAAAGCTACACAAATAATGAAGAATCAAGCAAATGTGAGTCACCAGAGGAAACAAGTAAAGTTCCAATTACTGACGGCAAGAAATGGAGATCTACAAATTACCTGACAGAATTTAAAATTATCATCTTAAAGAAACTCAGTGAGATTCAAGAAAATATAGATAGACAACTAAATAAAATTAATAGCCTAGGCAGCATGGGGAGACCTCATCTCTACAAAAATAATCAACTGGACATGGTGGAGTGTGCCTTATAGTACCAGCTACTTGGGATGCTGAGGCAGGAGGATTACTTGAGCCCAGGAGGTAGGCTGCAGTAAGCCATGATCGCACCACTGCACTCTAGCCTGGGCAACAGAGTGAGACTCCATCTCAAAAAAATAATAAAAACAAATAAATAAAATTAAGAAAATAATGCATGATGAAAGTGAGAAGTCTAATAAATAAATAGGAATCATTTAAAAAGAACTAAATGGCGCTAAAGAATACAATGACAGAACTGAAGACTTCAATAGAGAGCTTCAAAAGCAGACTCCATCATACAGAAGAATTAGCACACTTGAAGAGAGAAAAGGAAAAGAAAATTTATTTAAAGAAATACTGTCTGAAAACTTTTCAAATGTTGAGAAGGGATATAGACCCCCTCAGATTTATGAAGCTCAAAATACCCCAAGTAAAATAACTCAAAGAAAAATACTCCAAGGCACATTATATTCAAATTGTCAAAAGTCAAAGACAAAGCATCAAGAGATAAGAGATTCATCACGTATAAGAGAACCCTCATAAGGCTACCATGAGACTTCTCAACAGAAAACCTTGCAAGCCAGGAGGGAGTAGGATGGTGTACACAAAGTGCTGAAAGAAAAGGAAACTACCAACTAGGAATATTATACCTGGAAAATCTGTCTTTTGGAAATGAAGGAGAAATAAAGACATTTACAAGCAAAAGCTGAGGGAGTTCATCACCACTGGGCCTGTCATACAAGAAATACTAAAAGAAGTTCTTAGAATTGAAACAGAAGGATGCAAATTAACAACATGAAAACACATGAAAGTAAAAAACTCAATGGTAAAGGTAAATACATAGTCAAATTCAGAATACTTTGATAATGTAATAATGGTATATAATCCCTAGTATAAAAGTTAAAAGACAAGACTGTTAAAAATAACTATAGCTATAACATTTTGTTAAAGGATACACAATATAAAGAGATGAATTATGACATCAAAACATAAAATGTTGGGGAGACAAAAGTGTAGTTTTTAAAATAACCTTCTGTAAATATAAGATGTTCTGTCTAAGTCTTATGATGACCACAAAACAAAACCTATAGTAAATACACAAAAGATAAACAGACGGAAATCAAAGCATACCACCATAGAAAATCATCATATCACAAAGGAAGACAAAAAGAGGAAGAAACAAAGGACCTACAAAGCAACCAGAAAGCAAGTAATAAAATGGCAGTGATAAGTCCTTACCTATCAATAAAATGAGAGTGATAAGTCCTTACCTTGAATGTATAGTGATTAAATTCTCCAATCAAAAGACAAAGTGACCGAATGGATTTATTTTAAAAAAAAGACCTAATGACATTCTGCCCACGAGAGACTCATTTAAACTTTAAGGGGACATACATTGAAATTGAATAGATGAAAAAATATGTTGCATACAAATGGAAACCAAAAAAGAGCAGGAGTAGCTGTGCTTATATCAGACAAAATAGACTTTAAGTCAAAACTGTAAAAGAGACAAACAAGGTCATTATATAATGAAAAAAGGGGTCGATTCATCAAGAGGATATAAAAATTATGAATATATAAGGCTGAATAACATTCCACTGAATGTATACATATCACATTTTGTTTATCCACTAATCTGTTGATGGACACCTGGTTTGCTTTCACCTTTTGGCTATTGTAAATAATGTTGCTATAAACATGGTGGTACAAATATCTGTTCAAGTTCTTGCTTTCCATTTTGGGGCATATACCCAGAAGTGAAGTGGAATTGTTGTACTGTGGGGTAGTTTTAGTTTTAATATATAATACTATATGTATTATAATATATATATATAAAAAATATATATTTTAAAAACCACAATACATATATATGTTAATATATATATTATATATATGTTTTTTCGCAGCAGTTGCACCATTTTTACATTCCCACCAGCAATAGACAAGGGTTTTAATTTCTCCACATTTTTGCCAAAACTTGTTATTTCTGGTTTGGTTTTTACTTTTTATTTATTTATTTACGTATTTTAATTTTTTAGAAGCGTCTCAATTCTGTTTCCAGACTGAAGCAACAGTGGTACAATCACAGGGCTGACTGCAGCTTGACTCCTGGGCTCAGCAATCTTCCCCACTTCATAGCCCATAGTAGCTGGGAACTACAGGTACAACCACCACACTCGGTTAATTTTTAAATTTTCTTGTGGATAACAGGGTCTTACCATGTGGCCCAGGCTGGTTCTTGAACTCCTTTGCTTAGCCATCCTCCACCCTTTGGCCTCCCAAAGTGCTGGGATTACAGGTATTGAAGCCACCATGCCTGGCTTTCTGGTTCGTTTTTTTATAATAGGCTTCCAGTGTAGTGTGGAAGTGGTGTCTCATTGTAGATTTTGATTTGCATTTCCATTTCCTTACTGATTAGTGAGGCTCAGTATCTTATTCATGTGCTTATTGGCTCTTTGTATGTCTTTTTGGAGAAACATCTACTCAAATTCTTGGCCAATTTTAATTGGTTTTTTTTCATATTGATTATTTATTTATATGGATTCTTTATATATTATGGGTGTAAATCCCCTAACAAAATATATGACTAAACATGGGGGTTTTCTCTCATTCTGTCAGGTTTTTATTTCACTTTCTTATGCTGTTCTTTGAAGCAACAACAGATTATACCTTTGGTGATGCTTACTTTTATATTCTTGTTGTTATTGCTTTTGTTTTGGTGTCGATATCCTACAAAATTTCATGTTTCTAATCAAGGTCATCGAGAACACTTCATATCTATTTTCTTGCTAGCAGTTTTATAGTATCTCCGCTTTCCAGTTTAGGTCTCTATGGTCTACTCTTAAGTCAATTTTGTTGATATGCAATGAGGTAGAGGTCTAACTTTTTTTCTTTTCGCTGCGGTGTGGATACTTTGGTCATCCAAGTACCATTGTTTAAGGCTATGCTTCTCTCCTCTGACTTCACCCTTGACATCCTCCTCCTTTTTATAAATTCCCAAAGGAGTGCCATGATGAATGAACTCCCATTCACAATTGCCCACAAAAGAATAAATACTAGGGATACAGCTGACAAGGGAAGTGAAGGGCCTGTTTCAAGGAACATTACAAACCACTGCTCAAAGCATTCAGAGATGACACAAACTAATGGAAAAACATTCCATGCTCATGGATAGGAAGAATCAATATTATGAAAATGGCCATACTGCCCAGAGCAATTTAGAGATTCAATGCCATTAACATTAAATTACCAGTGATATTCTTCACAGAATTAGAAAAAACTATTTTAAAATTTATATGGAACCAAAAAAGCCCAGATAACCAAGACAATCCTAAGCAAAAAGAACAAAGCTAGAGACATTATGCTACCCAATTTTACTATACTACTGTACTACCCAACTATACTATAGGGCTACAGTAACCAAAAGAGCATGGTACTGGTATAAGAACAGACACATAGACCAATGGAACAGAATAGAGAACTCAGAAATAAGACTGCACATCTACAACCATCTGATCTTTAACAGACCTGACAAAAACAAGCAATGGGGAAAGGATTCCCTGTTTAGTAAGTGGTGCTGGGAGAACTGGCTAGCCATATGAAGAAAATTGAAACTGGACCCCTTCCTTACACTATATATAAAAATCGACTGAGGATGGATTAAGACTTAAATGTAAAACCTTTAACTATAAAACCCCTAGAAGAAAAGTAAAAAATAACAGATGCTGGCAAGGTTGTGGAGAAAAAGGAACACTTTTACACTGTTGGTAGGAGTATAAATTAGTTCAACCATTGTGAAAGACAGTGTGGCGATTCCTCAAAGACCTAAGGACAGAAATACCATTCTGCCCAGCAATCCCATTACTAGGGAAGTACTCAAACCACTGTATATATTCCTTATATATGTGAAGAAATATAAATCGTTCTGTTATAAAGACACATGCATGCATATGTTCATTGTAGCATTATTCACAATAGCAAAGACATGGAATCAACCTAAATGCTCATCAACGATAGAATGGATAAAGAAAATGTGGTACATATACACTATGGAATACTGTGCAGCCATAAAAAGGAACGAGATCATATCCTTTGCAGGTACATGGATGGAGCTGGAGGCTGTTATGCTTAGCAAACTAATGCAAGAACAGAAAACCAAGTACCACATGTTCTTACTTATCAGTGGGAGCTAAATGATGAGAACACATGGACACATGGGGGGAAAAATACACACTGGGGCCTGTCAGAGGATGGGGAGTGGGAGGAGGGAGAGGATCAGGAAGAATAGTTAGTGATGCTGGGCTTCATACCTGGATGATGGGATGATCTGTGCAGCAAACCACCGTGGCACATGTTTACCTATGTAACAAACCTGCACATCCTACACATGTACCCCTGAACTTATAAGTTGGAAATTTTAAAAAAAGTGAGTGCATGAAATTAGAAAAGGACACAGGAGAAAATTTTTCATGTGATGATCTGTAGAACCTAAGCTTTAAGTTTGTTAAACCTTCATGTTTCTCATGAGTACAATATGGTAATGAGCTTAGTAAGATACTGTTGATTACAAAGTATTGAGGGGTACATAGCACATTTTCAGAAAGTATTTACCTTCACAATCTGCTGTTATAAGTTATTTGTATGCTTCTTTGACAAATACCTGCAAAGGTAAATATGCAGGTTAATTGAGTTTTTGAATGCCATTTCTACTGAACAGGAGAGTTTCAGATATAAATGTCTTTGCTATATGTAAACTAATATTACATGCTTTCAGCTTCTCTTTTCATACCCAATAAAGCTTTTAGTAAATAAAATGATGCAGATAGAGAAAATGCTTCTTGAGGTGTATTTTAATAGGAAAAGTTTCTGACCTGTCAGTCAGTTTTTAAAAATCCAGAAAAGTATCTCCCATGGCTTTTTTTTTAGACACAAACTAACAAAAATGTCACACTTACACTGTGACCACAGCTACTATTGTCCCCACAGAGCTAGGGACCAAAAAATCTTCCAGTTCTGGCCAGGCGCGGTGGCTCAAGCCTGTAATCCCAGCACTTTGGGAGGCCGAGACGGGCGGATCACGAGGTCAGGAGATCGAGACCATCCTGGCTAACACGGTGAAACTCTGTCTCTACTAAAAAATACAAAAAAACTAGCGGGCGAGGTGGCGGGCACCTATAGTCCCAGCTACTCAGGGGGCTGAGGCAGGAGAATGGCGTGAACCCGGGAGGCGGAGCTTGCAGTGAGCTGAGATCTGGCCACTGCACTCCAGCCTGGGCGACAGAGCAAGACTCTGTCTCAAAAAAAAAAAAACAAAAAACAAAAAAAAAAAAGCAAAAAAAACAAAACAAAAAAAATCTTCCAGTTCTAATAACATATTTCAATGCTAGGATAAACCAATTGAGAAAGAGATTAGAGCCACGAAGAACATTAGAGATCATGTATTATTT
>NW_016823824.1:0-1507 GCF_001698545.2 Rhinopithecus bieti
AGTCTGTGGAGGACCAGGTTACCTGTGAGGTAGGCGTGGATTAAGAGTCCTGTTTACAAATTTTAGGATTGAGATGCTGATAGGTTTGGCTCTGTGTCCCCATCCAAATCTCGTTTTGAATTGTACTCCCATAATTCCCACATGTTGTGGGAGGGACCCACTGGGAGAAAATTTGAGTCATGGAGGCAGTTTCCCCCATACTGTTCTCGTGTTAGTGAATAAGTCTCATGAAATCTGATAATTTTATCGGGGTGTCTGCTTTTGCATCCCCCTCATTTTCCCTTGCCGCTGCCATGTAAGAAGTGCCTTTCTCCTCCTGTGATCATTCTGAGACCTCCCAGCCATGTGGAACTGTAAGTCCAATTAAACCTCTTTTTCTTCCCAGTCTCCGGTATGTCTTTATCAGCAGCATGAAAACGGACTAATACAGATGCCTACTGAACATTCAAGAGATATTGATTAGGCAGTTTCATATATGTCTAAAACTGAAGAGAGAGATCTGCACTTGGGGCATGTGTAGAGCTATGGAATAGATTGAGATTGGTTAGGTAAGAATGTAGGTTGGTAGAGGGTTGGGGCAGATTGCAGATACTCCAGTATTTAGAGATCATGCAGAGAAGAAGCAAGCAGACAATGAAAGAAGCCTGAAACAGTGTGCCCAGTAATATAGGAAATAAGCAGAAGAAAGTGGCATCTTGGAAGCCAAAATAAATTAAAAATGTTTTAAGAAGAATGGAATGGGCCTTCTAAAGGAGAGTTGAAAGATTTTAGATAAAAAAGGCATCTTTGAAAAGTATTGCTTTTTTGTAAAAGGCAACTGAGAAACTGGGCTGTAGCTGGAGGGTGATATAGAGTAAAATACATTTTTATTTTTGCTTCTAATAATAGAAAAGATACTTAGTTTTTTAAAAAACTGTCCTTTTTCTATTTTCATTTTTTTTATTTAGATTAATTTTATTGACAAGGTTTATAAGAACAAATTAAATATTTAAAATCGAAGGCCAATTATTAGGTCTCATTTAGTTGCTTATTTTGTTCACTTCTATTTACCTTTCCCTAGTGTCTGAGTAACTATCAAACAAGTCAAACCTGTGAAAAATACCTGTTAACATTCAACATATATATTTCTGTTCTATGATGCAAAGGTATTTTTCAACACTTAATTGGTACATCAAATGTGTCATTCTGTCATAAGCAGTATGTTCTAAAATTCAGATTTAATAAACTGATTTAAGACAGTAAATTGAAAGACAAAATTAGTCTCATTCAGGAGTGGTCCATTATGTTGATCATCTAGAATCAACACTGATTAGACAAACTTTAAAAGCCAGAGCCCCAACTCCAGAGAAACATTAAATTTCTTTAATGTAAAAGTGTATTATTTTTGAGACACTTTGTCAGCGAGATCCACGATTACTTGCACATTATATTCTGGCATTATTATCTGGTACTTTAATCGTAATCATGAAGGTGGCTAGGTTTCCGGTAAATATCAGCATTTTATATG
>NW_016823824.1:5358-8842 GCF_001698545.2 Rhinopithecus bieti
AAAGAGCAAGAACCAGAAAATCATAAGGCAGAAGAAGCAGGAAAGTAATATAAGGAGAGAAATAAAGGGATAAAATGTCCTAAACTAAGGGTAGGAAAAAAATCTAGCATGGGGAAAAATTAAGAAGAAAAAATCTGGCATGAGGAAAATGGAAGAGGGATCTACAAATTGTTTGAGATGGAGGGGCAGAGAGGAAGATGAATTGTGTGGTGCTCTCTATCAGACTGATGAGGACAACCCAGCCTAGCTGCCCTGACTCTTCCAAAGGCCGCTCTATTTCATGCTTTTGATTTATCTTACCACTGACGGAGATAAACTTTCTACCTACCTACTCTTTTTCCTGTGCCCTACTTTTGCTGTAATCTTTTTGTTTGGGAATTCATGGCTTTAAAACTAAAGATTTCTTTACAAGTATAAAGAAATCAGAGTTTATAAAGCACTTACATATATATTATTTCCTTTCGGTCTCACAATAAATTTATGAGGTAGATTCTATCTATGACTCTCCAGAAAGGTATATGGGTAGACAGAGAGAAGCTAGAGATTAGGAAGGGTCATTAAACTAAGTGTCCTATGGAAACACTCCAAATCAAGGAGGACTTTTCAAATGGGGCTAGGAGAAACTCAAGGCCACAAGCAAGAACAAACTAAATTATATATCCAAGTGCCATGATGACAGTAGGAAAATAAGGAGATGCAGACCAAGGAAATTGATGTACTGTGTCAAAGAATAAGGGTGAAAAGTGGATGAATCTAATTGATTCAGAAATGTTGGTATCTGCAAACCTTAACAATGCTGTAGAATGTCCCTTTAATGTAAACTCAGACTGCCACAATGTGGAGTAACATTTCAAGAGAGCCATGCTAGGGGATGACATTAGCAAGATGGCAGAACAGAAAATCTTTGTCTCCATTGCTGCCACAGAAAGTTCGTCTAGCAACTACCCACAGACCAGAACATCTTTTGAAAACTCCTCTACATGAAAACAATCCTAAGACACAGGTGTGGTTGAAAACTGAATGAAATCCAAATTGGAGGGTAAAAGAATGCCCTTATTCCAACCATGTCAGCCCTCCCATTCCCTCAAGTTGACACACCACAAAGAGGATTTCCCTGGTCCCAAGGTTGCTACAGAAGGGAAAGAGAACAAGAGACACTTCCAAGGATCACTTTGTTCTCACAGGATAGGGAATACGAGGGGAAACATTATGGCTACACCACTGCATGTTAGATAAAAACAAAGAAAGGAGGCAGAGGTCATAGTGAACAGCATGCAGATATTGGTGGTACCTCTGTGCTTCTGTCAGCTGTGGTGCCAGATCAGAGATACTGGCCAACCTCATGGCAAAGATACTAGCCAACACATATGCAAAGATGAGCTGGTTGCATCAAAAACACGGTGGAAAGTTCAATCTAGCTTGAATTTCTAGATAGCTAGTCTCCACGCCCAGCTTCAGATCCCACTTCAGTGACCCTGCCCAAGCAAGGAGAATCCCACCTTCGCACATTTCAGAGAAGCAAAATGATTAGACGGCTTGACCCAGAAAGTCAGGCAGTGGCTTTACTTAGCCAAAAGCTCACTCAGTGTCCCTGCTCAGATAGGGAGACTCTCACTTCTGTGCATTTCATAGAAGTATAGGGAATATAACTGCTTGACCAGGAACATCTAACAACTGTTTAACTCAACCAAAAGCCCACCCCACTGCTCCACCCTGAAGGGAGGCAATCTGAAACTGTGCATTTTTAAGGAATATAGCTTCCCGTGCTGCCTATCCTGAGCTGCAACTCTACCTAACCTCAAAGCCCAGCCAGCATCCCTGCCCAACTGCAGAGCCCAAGTAGTAAAATTACCCAGCTAAGGTACATGTGTTGTGACCAGCCTCAACAGAAATCATCACTATACCCAGCCAGCAGCTCTGTCTGACAGTAGAGCCCAGCCAGTGGTCTCACCAGATAGCACAGCCCAACAAGCAGCCCCACTCACAATCAGAACAGCGGCAGCAGCTTAGCCAACTATAGAACTTACAAGAAACTCTGCCTGTCCAAGGTTGTCACCCTCTGGTCATAACAGAAGCACAGGCTAGACTAAATAATGAAGGACTATCCCTTCAAAGAACACCTATAAAGTCCAGAAATGTTGTCCCCTCAAATGTGCAGACAACAATGTAAGGACACAAAGAGTACTAAAAACAATGGAGAAGCATGACTCCTCCAAAAGAAAATCATAAAGTTTCAATAGAAAGCTTCAACAGCAGACTCTCTCAAGCAGTAGAAAGGACCACTGAACTAGAAGAGAGAACAGTTGAAAGTATCCAGTCAAAGGAACAAAAAGGCAAAAGAATAAAGTATAATAAGGAAAGCCTACAGGAATTATGGAATATCATCAAGAGACCAAACATCACATAAGAAGAGCTGCAGAAGGAGAAGACAAAAAGCAGAAGGAAAGAAATAAAGATCAGAGCAGAATTAAATGAAACAAAGTGTAGAAAAACAATATGAAAGATCAACAAAAGAAAAGTTATTTTTTGAAAAGATAAACAAAAATGATAAACTTTTATCTTGATTACCTAACAAAAAAGAGATGTCTTAAATAAAATCAGAAACGAAAGAGATGTTACAACTGATACCACAGAAATACAAAAGATTGTAACAGATTACTGTGACCAGCTATATGCCAACAAATTTGAGAACATAGAAGAAATAGATAAATTTATAGACATATACAACCTACCAAGGCTGAATTATAAGAAAACAGAAAATTTGAATAGGCCAATAACAAGTAAGGGGATTGCATCAGTAATAAAAGCTTTTCCATCAAAGTAAAGCTCAAGACCTGATGGCTTCACTGCTGAGTTATATCAAACATCTAAAAAAGAAATAATACCAATCCTTCTCAAACCTCTTCTAAAACTTTAAAGAAGAAGAAATATTTACAAACTCTTTTCGTCAAGGTCAGCATTACCCTGATACCAAAGCCAAACAAGGACATTATAAGAAAAAAAAATTAGATGTGTGGTATTATTTCTGAGGACTCTGTTCTGTTCCATTGGTCTATATCTCTGTTTTAGTACCAGTACCATGCTGTTTTGGTTACTGTAGCCTTGTAGTATAGTTTGAAGTCAGGTAGTGTGACGCCTCCAGCTTTGTCCTTTTGACTTAGGATTGTCTTGGCAATGTGGGCTCTTTTTTGGTTCCATGTGAACTTTAAAGCAGTTTTTTCCAATTCTGTGAAGAAAGTCATTGGTACCTTGATGGGGATGGCATTGAATCTATAAATGACCTTGGGCAGTATGGCCATTTTCACGATATTGATTCTTCCTATCCATGAGCATGGTATGTTCTTCCATTTGTTTGTGTCCTCTTTTATTTCACTGAGCAGTGGTTTGTAGTTCTCCTTGAAGAGGTCCTTTACATCCCTTGTAAGCTGGATTCCTAGGTATTTTATTCTCTTTGAAGCAATTGTGAATGGAAGTTCATTCCTGA
>NW_016823824.1:11223-14718 GCF_001698545.2 Rhinopithecus bieti
TCCCCCCATCCACCCCCAGCGGGGAAAAAAAAAAGAGCTCTTTCCAAAAAAAAAAAAAAAAAAAAAAAAAACAACTTCAAAGTAATAAAAATCATCTATGACAAACCCACAGCCAACATCACACTGAATGGGGAAACGTTGAAAGCATTCCCCTGAGAACTGGAACAATACAAGAATGCCCACGTTCACCACTTCAATTCAACATAGTACTAGAAGTCTTAGCCAGAGCAATCAGAAAAGAGATAAAAATAAAGGAAATCTAAATTGGAAAAGCGGAAGTCAAACTGTCACTGTTTGCCAATGAGATATGAATGTATATCTAGAAAATCCTGAGTTGAGTGTCCTGAGAGGTCAGATTGTTGTCAGACATGGACAATCGACATGGACATGAACATGAACAGAGTAAAATGGGACTTCCAGATTATAAACAATGGAAAATAGAAGGGACACCATTAGAAACCATCCAGAAGAAGCTGGCTGCAGAAGGGCTAAGGTGTCCATGGGGCTGCAATGAAGTTGGAAATACATGGGTGGTTTTGCAAACAGTGTTTCCTTTGTTGGTGCCTTATTAAAAGCTTTCGAATGAGGATTTGCTGCATTTGTGGTAGCTGTAGGGGCTGAATATTACCTGGAGTCCCAGAATAAAAATAAGAAGCATCCCTGAAGATAATATCTGGAAGTATCTTAGTTGGTTTTTAACTCTCCAAAATAAGAGTTATTTACTGTAGCCTACTCATCTGAGTTTGTCCCTTAAAACATGTTAGTAAGATTTCATAAAGTAAAAAAAAGTTTAAAAAAAGAAAAAAAGTCCTAAAGATTCATCCAAAAAGCTCCTTATCTGATAAACAAATACAGTAAAGTCTCAGAATACAAAATCAATGTACACAGATTAGTAGCACTGTTATAACCAACAACCACGTTGAGAATCAAATCAAGAACTCAATCTCTTTTACAACAGCTGCAAAATAAATAAATAAAATATTTAGAAATATACTTAACTAAGGAAGTGAAAATCTTACAAGGAAAACTAAAAAAAACACTGCTGAAAGAAATCATAGATGACACAAAATGGAAACACATCCCATGTTCATGGATAGTTAGAATCAATGTTGTGAAAATGACCATACTGCCCAAAGCAATCTACAGATTCAATGTAATTTTCATCAAACTACCATCAACATTCTTTACAGAACTAGAAAAAATTTCTAAAATTCATAGGGAGCCAATAAGGACCCTGCATAGCCAAAGCAAGACTAAGCAAAAAGAACAAACCTGGAGGCATCACATTACCTGACTTAAACTATACTACAAAGCTATAGTTACCAAAGCAGCATGGTACTGGTATAAAAACAGGCACATAGACCAGTGAAATAGAACAGGGAACCCAGAAATAAAGCCATATCTAATACAGCCAACTGATCTTCAACAAAGCAAACAAAAACATAAAGTGGGGAAAGGACACTGTATTCAATAAATGGTGCTGGGAAAACTGGCAAGCCACATGTAGAAGACTGAAACTGGATCCTCATCTCTCACCTTATACAAAATTAACTCAAGATGGATTAACGATTTAAATCTAAGACCTGAATCCATAAAAATGTGAGAAAATAACATCAGAAAAACCCTTCTAGGCATTAGCTTAGGCAAAGACTTCATGACCAAGAACCCAAAAGCAAATGCAACAAAATAAAATAAATAAATGGGACCTAATTAAACTAAAAAGCTTGTGCATAGCAAAATAATAATAATAAATCAGCAGAGTAAATAGACAATCCACAGAGTGGGAGAAGATCTTCACAATCTTTACATCTGACAAAGGACCAATGTTCAGAATATACAAGGAACTCAAACAAATTAGCAAGAAATGAACCAATAATCCCATGAAAAATTGGGCAAAAGATGTGAATAGAACATTCTCGATAGAAGATGCACAAACAGCCAACAAACATATGAAAAAATGCTCAACAACACTAATTATCAGGGAAATGCAAATTAAAACCACAATTAGATACTACCTTACTCCTGCAAGAATGACCATAATTAAAAAGTCAAAAAATAATAGATATTGTAATGGATGTAGTGAAAAGGGAACACTTTTACACTGCTGGTGAGAATGTAAACTAATGCAACCACTATGGAAAGTAGTATGGAGATTTCTTAAAGAATCAAAAGTAGAAATACCATTTGATCCAGCAATCCCACCACTGGCTATCTACCCAAAGGTAAAGAAGTCATCATATGGAAAAGACACATGCACATTCATGTTTATAGCAGCCCAATTCCCAAATGCAAAAATATGGAACCAACCTAAATGACCATCAACCAATGAGTGAATAAAGAAAATGTGGTACATATACACAATGAAATACTACTCAGCCATAAAAGGAATGAAATAGTGGCCTTTGCACCAACTTGGATGGAGTTGAAGGCCATTATTCTAAGTGAAAAAACTCAGGAATAGACAACCAAATATCATATGTTCTCACTTACAAGTGAGAGCTAAGCTATGAGAATGCAAAGGCATAAGAACAATAAATATAATGGACTTTGGGGACTTGGGGGAAGGGTAGGAAGGGATAAGGGATAAAAGACTACATATTGGATATTGTGTACACTGCTCAGGTGATGAGTGCACCAAAACGTCAGAAACCACCACTAAAGAAATTATCCATGTAACCAAAAACCACTCATACCGCTAAAACTATTGAAATAAAGACAAAAAAAATGTGATTTTCATAGAAAACAATCCTAAAATTTATATGGAACACAAAATCAAATATCCAAAGCATCCATAAGCAAAAGAAAAAAGCTGAAGATATCACATTACCTGATTTCAAACTACACTAAAAAGCTATAGTAATAAAAACAACATGGTACTGGCAAAAGGAAAAAAAAATAGGCACATCAACCAATGTAACAGAAATGAAGTCATGCATGTACATTCAGCTGATTTTCAATCAGGGTGCCAAGAATACGCAATGCAAAAGAACAGTCTGTTCCATAAGTGGCATTGGGAAAAGGAGATATTCATATGCAGAAGAATGAAATTAGATTTTATTCAACACCATATACAAAATCAACTCAAAGTGGATTTAGGATTTAAACACAACACCAGAAACTATAAAACTACTTGAAAATGTATGGGGAAATAATACATGATATTTGTCTAGGCAAAGGTTTTTTTTATTTGACCCCAAAAGTAAAGGCAAGAAAAGCAAAACAGACAATTGGGATGACATCAAACCTAAAAGAAGCAAATAACAGTGTGCAGAGACGACATACTTACAGGTAGGAAGGAAATATTTGCAAGCCATATACCAGATAAAGGGTTAATAATCAAAATATACAAGGAATTCAAACAGTTCAATAGCAAGAAAACAAAATACCCAATTTAAAATGGGCGAGGGACCTGAATAGACATTTCTCAAAAGGAGACATACAAATGGCCAACAGATATATGAGCAAAATGCTTAATATTGCTAATCATTTAAAAAT
>NW_016823825.1:0-33523 GCF_001698545.2 Rhinopithecus bieti
CGCACTGGGATTTGGAGACTGGAGCTGTTCCTATTCGGCCATCTTGCTCCGCCCACTAAGAGTAGATCTTAAATGTTATTCACACACACATGATAACTGTGAGTTGATGAATATATTAGCTTGACTGTGCTAATCATTTCACAGTGCATGCGTATAGCAAAACATCAATTTACATTATAATAGATACAATTTTTATTTGTCAGTTATATCAATAAATCTGGAGAAATGATAGAATATATTCACAAATTGATAATTATCTCTGAAGTGATTATATAAATGCTAGTTACAATAACCTCTTCTGTGTTTTAGGTTTATTCATAAAAATAGTGGTCTCTTTTAAAATGCTCTTCCAAGAAACATGCATAAAACTCTCATTATTTGCGTATGACTTTGTGTACTTAAAATAGACTAAATCATCCACTTTTGGGCTATCAAGCTAAGAGTTTGTTATTGATACTGCTGACACTGTCATTGATACTGCTGATATTGTCACTGATACTACTGACACTGATTATTATTAATCATATTGATATTACTGGTCCCATAGAATCAATAACAAACTTTTAGCTTGATAACTGTATTATATGAATATATTCGACTTTTCAAAAATTAAGACATTGCAGATAAAACTAAAGTTTTCTTTGATCAACACTCTCAAATTCAGGTCCTTTTCCTTCTCCTAACTAATGACTATTATTGTATTTGGCATGAATATTTTCATATTTTGAAAAATATTTTTCATAGCTATATATGCCCTTGTGAAATTCACAATGTTGTTTTATGTTTGCCTTTGTTTTATCATAAATGGTTTCATATAATATGTATCTTTCTGTAACTTGCTAATTTTGCCTAACAGTATTTTGAGACCCATCTATTTTAATACATAAAGTTCATACTTATTTTATTTAATTGGGTGTATAATATTTTATTTTATAAATATTTGATATTTTGCCAGGCATGGTGGCTCACACCTATAAGCCTAACACTTTGGGAGGCTGAGGTGGGAAGATCACTCAGAGTTCAAGACCAGCTGGGAAACACAGCAAGACCCTGTCTCTATAAAAACTAAAAAAAAAATTAGCCAGGTATGGTGGTGTGCACCTGTAGTCCCTGCTACTTGGGAGACTGATGCAGGAGGATTGCTTGAGCCCAAGAGTTCAAGGTTGCAGTGAGCTATGATCATACTACTGTACTCCAGTCTAGGTGACAGAGAGACCCTGTCTATAGAGAAAAAATAATTTTTTTAAATTGTATAATGTTATAATGTAGGGGCCAAATGTTCAGACCATCTAGGTTCAAATAGAAGCTCTATCACTTTGTGTGGCCTTGGGAAAGTTACTTAACCAAGGTGTGCTTCAGTTTCTCATCTATAAGGTGGAGATAGTAGTGTCTAGTTCATGTTATTATTTTGCTGTAAGAAGTCGATGGTTTTTTTTTTTTTTTTTTTTTGAGACGAAGTTTCACTCTTGTTGCCCAGGCTGGAGTGCAATGGCGTGATCTTAGTTCACTGCAACCTCTGCCTCCTGGGTTCAAGCGATTCTCCTGCCTCAGCTTCCCAAGTAACTGGGATTACAGGAATGCAGCACCACTCCCGGCAAATTTTGTATTTTTAGTGGAGACCGGGTTTTACCATGTTGGTCAGGTTGGTTTTGAACTCCTGATCTCAAGCAATCCACCCGCCTCGGTCTCCCCCAGTGAGCCACTGTGCCTGGTTGGAGCCAATGATCTTTTAATTAAAACTCAGCAAAAATTTCTTTCATATTTACCTACATATTTACCATTTCTGATGCTGATTACTCCATTGGGTAGTTCCAAATTTATATCAGGTATCACTTTCTTTCTGTTTGAAGAACATCTTTTCTTCCAGTGCAGTTCTGCTGGTGATATATTTCCTAAGCCATTGTTTGCCGGAAAAGTTTTTATTTTGCCTTCATTTTGTAACATATTTTACTGGGTGTAGAATTTTAGATGGATTTTTTTTCAGTTTTCTAGTTTGTATAGTTTCTGACAAAAAGTGCCTTATCAGAAATGATACAACCTCTATCATTGTACTTTTGTGTGTAATATGTCTCTTTTTATGGCCTTAAGATTTTCTTTATCACTGTTTTTGAACATTGTTATAATGTGCTTTGGTAGGAATAATCTTTGTGTTATTTTGCTTGAGGTTTGTTAAACTTCTTGGACTTCTGTGTTTATAATTTGGATCAAATTTGGAAAGTTTTCATCCAGTAGTTATTCAAATATTTTTTCTGTATTTCCATCCCCTTACATTCCCTCCTACTGACAGTATGATTATGTGTATGTTAGTGTGCTTGATAATGCCCCACAGGTCACTAGGGCCTTATTCAATGTTTTAAAAATTATCTCTTTTGTGTATTATTTTGGATAGTTTCTCTTGCTATAGCTTTGTGTTCACTAATCTTTTCTTCTGTTAATCCTATTCTGTGTATTTTTTTCATCTCTGAAAGTTCCACTTGTATCATTTTTGTCTTTCATTCTCATTATGTTGATATTTTCTTTAAATTTTCAGTATAATATTAATACACTTTGATTTAAAGTCTTCAATAATTTCATCATCTGTATCATTTGTTTTCTATCTATTGATTTTTCTTTTGCTTATCTATAACATTTTTATGTTTGTTTTGTAGTCTGCTCAGGTTGCTGTAACAAAATACCTCATAGACTGGGTAGCCTAAATAATAAACATTTATTTCTTACAGTTCTGGGGGCTGTAAAGTTCAAGATTAGGGTGCATGGTGTCTTTTTGGTTTACAGATGGCTGCCTTCTTGCTGCATCTTCACATGGTGGAGAGACTGAGTGAGCACTGGTCTGTTTCTCTTCTTGCAAGGACACTAATCTCATCATGAAGACTCTACTCTCATGACCTCTTCTAAACCTAATTACCTCCCAAAGGGCCCACCTCCTAATACTATCACATAAGTGGGTCTCAACATGTGAATTTGGGGGAGGAATAAACTTTCAGTTCATAACAGCTTCTTTGCACGCTTGGTCATTTTTAAATTAGATTCCACACAGTAAATTTTATATTGTTGAGTACCTGATTTCATTTTATTCCTTTAAAGAGTGTTATAGTTTGTTTTGCTAAGCCCTTTTGGTTCTTTTAAATTTTGCTCAAGTGGATTTAGAGCAGTCTTTAGTCCTAGGTTAGTCCCACTACTGATGTCTAACCTTTCCGAGGTTTCTTCCAAATGTTCTGCATATTATGGAGTTTCTGTACTCTGATTTGTCAACTATTCCTAGACTCATTCTGGGAATAGTTCAGCTTACTGATTTCCTGCTGTCAGTCTCAAAGAGTTTTATTTCATGGATGTGTAGGTTAGTATACTCTTCCAAACACTCCAGAAGATTCCTTTGCAGAATGTAGAGCTATTGTTTTACAGTTTCCCCATCTTTGGAATTCTGCTCCATAAATTCTAGTCATTTTGACCTCCCTCAATTCCAATCTCTTCTCACCTCAGGAGAAAATAAAGAGAATATATAATCCCCTTCTTGAGCTGTGTGAAACTACCACCTGGCAGAAAGCCAGGAAAATCATAGGTTTCATCTTGTGCGCTTCCAGCTTCTCAAGTGTCACGAGCCTATTGTTGAATATCTTAGAAGCGTTTCATATTTTGTTCAGTTTTGTGATTATTTACAGTGGGAGGGTAATTCTTATAGCCTTTTATGATATTTTGTTTTCTATTACCATACTTTTATTCGTCCATGTTTTTTCTTCCCTTCTTTTTCAGCTATAAAATTTTCTTGGTTCCATACTTTTATTATATTTGTTTGAAATATATCCTATTATTCTAGTGATTGCCCTTGAATTTAATGCTTTCAAGAAGGATCTATGAATTTGGTTTACTGCACACACTACACTAGGCTGTGCGCTGCACAACTCTAGGGCAAACCATGTACATGTACTTGGAGTTGTGCAACTTTAGAGCTGGTATACATTAGGATTTTTATATATCTGATTATATTTTATATTTTCTTACATTGAATGATAGTTTGTCTGGATAGATAACTTTATGTTTCAAGTTAGATTTGAAACATAAATTTCCACTTAGACCTTTAAAGATATCACTCCATTTGTTGTATAGTTACCAATATTACTTTTGGGATATCTGACATAAATTTGATTCTGATTCTCCTTCCATTCCAGGTCATCTGTCTTTCTGGTAGCTTTTAAGATTTACTATTTATTTTTGATGTTCTAAAATTTTGGTGCCAGGACTTGAAGTATAGCTTTTAAAAGCATCTTTTCCTGCTTGGCAATATGATGGCTTTTTCTATTTGAAGACTCATGCTAACCTTAAGTTCTGGGAATTTTTTTTTTTTTTTTTTTTTTTTTTTTTTTTTTTTTTTTTTTTTTTTTTTTTTTTTTTTTGCTGTTGTTACTTAAGTTCTTGCTTCTCCGACAGTTTCTATAAACTTTTGAATGTACTACTAATGTTAGCACTTCTGCATCTATTCTCCATGTCATTCAAATTTTTTTATTAAAAAATATTTATTTTTCCACGTGCTAGAATTCTTCAGTTATACTTTCTAATTTGATTGTTCTTTAACTTTGTCCTATTGGGAGTTATCCCTTCTATAGATTTTTTAGAAAATATATTTTATTTTGAAATCATTAAAGATGTATAGCGTTTTGAAAATGGTTCCCACACACTTTCACTAACTTTTCTTAATGTTAACATCTTACATAATACAGTACAATTATAAACCAAGAAATTAGCACTGGTACAAAATATAATACAATTATAAACTAGGAAATTAGCACTGGTACAACCCAATTAATCTAAAATACAGACTTTATTTGGTCCAAGATCTCACATTCCGTTTAGTTGTCATGTCTCCTTATTGTCCTCCAAACTATGACCATTCTTCAATCTTTCCTTGTCTCTTATGGCCTTGATATTTTAAAAATAGCATTGCTGGAGTATAATTAACATACAATAATTTAATGTTGTACGTATTTAAAATGGATAATTGATACATTTTGGCAAATGTATATGCATCTGTGAAACTATCACTACAGTCAAGATAATGAACATATCTATTTCTCTTCAAAGGTTTCTTGTGCTTTTTGGAATTTCTTCCTGTTGTTCTGTCCACCTCATATCCCCTGGCAACCACTGATCAGCTTTTTGTCAATTTAAAAAATGATTATGATTTTATTTTTTATTTCTTTTAGAGCTGAAGTCTCACTATGTTGCCCAGGCTTGTCTTACCTCCTGGCCTCAAGTGAACCATCTGCCTCAGCCCCCTGAGTAGCTGGGATTACAGACATGAGCCACCATGCTGGTTGTCATTTTATATTTGCTTTAATTTTCTAGAAATTTATGTAAGTGGAAATATACAGCAAGTGCTTCTTTTTGTCTAGCTTCTTTCTCTCAGCATAATTATATTGAGGTTCATTCATGTTGCAGTTTGTATCAATAGTTCATTCCTTTTTATTGCTGATTTTTTTTTTTTTACAGATACATCATTAGTTTGTGAATATATATTCATCTGTTAATGGACATTGGGGTTGGTCCTAGTGTTTGGTCATTAAAATTAAAGTTGAGGCTGAGCCTCAACTCAGTTCACACCTGTAGTCCCAGCACTTTGGGGGGCGAAAGGAGGCAGATTGCTTGAGCCTGAGAGTTCGAGACCAGCCTGGGCAACATGGCAAAACCCCATCTCTACAAAAAGTACAAAAATTAGTCAGGCATGGTGGCTTGCACCTGTAGTCCCAGCTACTCGGGGGGCTGAAGCAGGGTGATCACCTGAGCCCAGGAGGCAGAGATTGCAGTGAGCCAAGATCACACCATTGCACTCCAGCCTGGGCAACAGAGTGAGACTCTGTCTCAATAAATAAATAAGTTGCCACGGACATTCCTGCACAAGTCTTTCTATGGACATATACTTTCCTTTCTCTTAAATAAATACATAGAAGTGCAATGTCTAGATCATCTGATAGATATGTATTTAACTATTTAAGAAAACTGCTAAACTGTTTTCTAAAGTGGTTGTACTATTTTACATTTTCTCCAGTAGTTTATGAGATTTCCTGTTTCTCCACATCCTTGCCAACACTTGGTGGGGTCAATCTTTTACATTTTAACCCTTTAAATAAGCATATAGGGAGATGCTACTGTAGTTTAAATTTACATTTCCCTGATGACTAGAGATATTGAGCATTTTAAAATGTACTTATTTATCACCTGTATTTCTTGGGTTGTTTGTTCAAATATTTTACCCCTTTTTTGCTGTTGTGTCATTTGTTTTCCTATAACTGAGTTTTGGGAGTTCTTTATATATTCTGGATTCAAGTACATTCTTAGCCGTATGTTTTGTAAATATTTTCTTCCAGCCTCTGGCTTGTTTTTTTCATACTCTTCACAGTGTTGTTCAGAGAGTAGAAATTTTAAATTATGATGAAACCCAATTTATCAATTTATTTATTTATGAATTGTGCTTGAGGTGTTATATATACAAAATATTTACTTGATCCAAAGTCATGTAGACTGTCTTTCTTTTAGGTTTTTCCTTTAGATCTGTGATCCATTGTGACTGACTTAATTTTGCATATGGTGAAAGGTATAGATCAAAATTCATTTTTTGTAAATATGAACATTGACTTGGCCCACCATGATTTGTCAGAAAAACTGTCTTTTGTCCTTTCAATCACCTTTATAGGTTTGTTGAAAACCAATTGTCTATGCGTGGGCATTTATAGAGTTTTTCAAAATGTCAATAATTATATATTTAATTTCCAAGATCTCTAATTTTAAACATCTGCCTCTTTTAATTTAATTTAATTTAATTTTTTTTGAGATGGAGTCTCGCTCTGTCACCCAGGCTGGAGTGCAACGGCGCGATCTCAGCTTACTGCAACCTCTGCCTCCCGGGTTCAAGCAATTCTCCTGCCTCAGCCTCCGGAGTAGCTGGGATTACAGGCACCTGCCATCATGCCTGACTAATTTTTGTCTTTTTGTGGAGATGGGGATTGACCATGTTGGCCAGACTGGTCTTGAATTCCTGACCTCAGGTGATTCGCCTGCCTCGGCGTCCCAAAATGCTGGGATTACAGGCATGAGCCACTGCACCCTGCCAATATCTGCCTCTCATAGTCTTCATCTGAGCATTACTTTTTCAAACTTTTCTACTTTTTAAAAACCATGTATATCAAAATTATACATTTATGTAGTATAAAGAATCAAATGATTCTCCAAAGCTTGTTATAGGAAAATAATAGCTGGATCGTGCCTCCAGTCTCCCATTTCTACTATTCACAAAAAACTAATTTTTTAAGCTACTCTTTCATTCAGTTTTTATATATCTGAAGAGCATGCTGTATTGCTACTTCTCGGTTCTCAGTTTAGGCATTATCTATTCAACTTCCTTCACGGAGGATGAGGGTTTGATTATCTTTTCTCTTCCTATGCCAAATACATATGCACACACTTTCTATTCTCAATATAATTTCTCAGTATAGTTTTATAGTTATTTATTGCTTTTGTTATTGTAATTTTTAAGAATGCTATGAAGCAACCTATGACAAATATTCATGTTCCCTGAAGTTAATATCTTTCTTTTGGGTGGGGAAGGGGCAGAGGGTGTCATTTGCTTGACTTTCTAGGAATAACATGACTGGCTTCAAACATTGCTAACTGAACATCTTCAGATGTTCAGACATATTAGGTACTCGATCAATTTCATCCTTGTGAAGAAATTTCTCTAAGCCTTTTACAGTTTCTCATATGGGCAGGTTACTCCCTATTACTATTAAGAGAGATCATTCTAGGATCACTGCTACCATCGGTTTAGGATTCCCTTTGACTCTGGATTTCCTGTTGCCAGAATCCTCCATCTGAGTTTCTTCTTTCAGTTTGGTAGAATATAATTTCTAATAACTTCCAGAGAAAGGATTTGTGAGAGAAAAATTTACGAGTTCTTCCATGTCTAAAATTTTCTTTATTCTATTTTCACACTTGATTGATAACTTCTTTGGATATATATGTCCAGGTTGTAAATCTTCTTAATAATTTTGAAAAAATATTTCTCTACTGTCTTCTAGATTCCAGTGTTGCTTATGAAAACTAGGAGGGCATTCTAATTACTGAATTGTAATATTTGACTTGTTTTTTTCGCATCTGGAAGCTGTCAACCAAACTTCCTTGTTTTAGCACCATTCCCCTGCTTTTGTTTTTAATGATAACTTCTGCATTGATTTGTGAATTTCTTGGAGAATCTGTGGTGTAAACTATGTTGGTATTGGCCTTCTCCAATGGTAGCTTAGGATTTAGTTTTCTCAGACTAGTAATTTTCTCTTGTCCAGTGTTTCTCTAGCTTCAAATATTTTGTGGTCTCCTCTCCTATTTGCCCCATTCTGATGGGTCTTTGCTTTAAAAAAGTTCTGTTCCTTTAATCAGATTTCAAAATGAACCAAAACAATCTGTGCTTAATTAGCTACATTTACTCAACATTATCCTACTTGAAAATTTAAAAAATCACATATTACATATATACAGTAAAGCATATACAGCACACTAATTTTGTCTTTACAGCTTGATGAATTTTTATGTAACTGTGTGAGTATTCCCCACACAGCAATACACTATAAATTTTTACACTGCTATTTATTCACAATCTTTTTGATGCAGTTATTTCGAGTCTTTTGTTATCATGAATAGAACTGGTGTGTGATCATTCTTGTTCATGTTCTTATGTCTTTTTAAAGTAGATATGTATTTATTTCTCTTAAATATGTACTTAGAAGTGTAATTGCTGGGCAATGACGTGGGTAGATATTTAGCTTTATGAGGTACTGCCAAATAGTTTTCCAAACAGGTTGTACCAATTTGTACTTTCACCAGCAATCCTGTTGCTCCACATTCTTGTTAACACTTGATATTGCCAACCATTTCAATTTTAGCCATTCTTTTGGGTGTGTGATGATATCTGTGGTTTAAATTTGCTATCCCTGAGGAGTAATGATTTTGCATTCCTTCTTATTTATTTATTTATTTATTCCTTCTCATTTATATCTTCTTTTATAATAATTCTGTGCATGTCTTTTATCCAACTTAAAAATTGTTTTTTAAAAATATATTCTGTATATATTCCTTTGCTGAATATTATGTTGCCAGTATCTTCTCCCACTCTGTGGCCTCTTTTTTGACTCTCTTTATGTATCTCATGGTGATGAAGATAAATTCTTAAGATTAATTAAATCCAATTTAACATTTAAAAATTTACATTTAGTACTTTTCACATTAGTCATGAAGATATTCTATACTTTTTCAAAAGATTTTTTATGGTTTTACCATTTATATTTATGTGTATGATAAACTCAAATTAAATTTTTATGTATGGGATGATGTAGGCATCAAGATTCATTTTTTTCCATATAGAAATCTAATTGTTACAGCATCATTTACTAAAATGATCTTTTCTCCCCACAGAATTTTAGTAGCAACTTTTCTTTCAATCATTTGACAATGTAAGAATGCATCTAAATATGATACTCATCTGACAAAGGTTTAATATCCAGAATCTATAAAGAATTTTATAAAGAACAAATTAACCAACAGAAAACAAACAACCCCATTAAAAGGTGGACAAAGGACATAAACAAACACTTTTCAAAAGAAGACATCCATGCAGCCAACAAGCATATGAAGAAATGTTCAACATCACTAATCATTAGAGAAATACAAATCAGAACCACAGTGAGATACCATCTTACAGCAATCAGAATGACTATCATTAAAAAGTCAAAAAATAACAGATAGTGGTGAGATTGTGAGAAAAAGGGAATGCTTACACACTGCTGGTGGGGATGTAAATTATTTCAGTCATGGTGGAAAGCAGTCTGGTGATTTCTCAAAGAACTTAAAAAAGAACTATTCAATTCAGCAATTTCTTTTTTTTTTCGGCCTCCCAAAGTGCTGGGATTACAGTCTTGAGCCACCGCGCCCGGCCAGTAATTTCATTATTGGATATATACTAAAAGGAATATAAATTGTTCTGCCATAAAGACACATGTATGTGTATGTTCATTGTAGCACTATTCACAATAGCAAAGACATGAAATCAGCCTAAATGCCCATCAATGGTAGACTAGATAAAGAACATGTTGTACATATACGCCATGGAATACCATGCAACCATAAAAAGAATGAGATTATGTCTTTTGCAGCAGCATGGATGGAGCTGGAAGCCATTACCATAAGCAAACTAACACAGGAACAGAAAACCAAATACCACATATTCTTACGTATAAGTAGGAGCTAAACATTGAGTACACATGGACACAAAGAAGGAAACAATAGGCATCAAAGCCTACTTGAGGGTGGAGAGTGAGAGGAGGGTGAGGATCGCAAAACTACCTGTCAGGTACTATGCTTATCACCTGGGTGATGAAATCATCTGTACACCAAACCCCTGTGACATGCAATTTACCCATATAACAAACCTGCACATATACCGCTGAATCTAAAAGTTAAAAAAAAATACTATTTTTCTATTCCATTTGTCCAACATCACACTGTCTTAATTACTGTAGCTTTATAATAGGTCTTGCAAACTCACAGTATTATTCCTACAAATTTATTGTACTTCAAGTTTTTTTTTTTCTTTTGAGACAGCCTCACTCTGTTACCCAGGTTGGAGTGCAGTGGTGCAGTCTTGGCTCACTGCAACCTCCACCTCCTGGGTTTAGGTGATTCTCCTGTCTCAGCGTCCCAAGTAGCTGGAATTACAGATGTGCGCCACCATGCCCAGCTAAGTTTTGCATTTTTAATAGAGACGGGGTTTCACTATGTTGGCCAGGCTGGTCTCAAACTCCTGACCTCAGGTGATCTGCCCACCTCGGACTCCCAAAGTGCTGGGATTATAGGCTTGAGCCACCATGCTTGGCCAAGATTGTCTTTTGAAGTCCTTTTAATTTTCATATACATTTTAGATTTATGTTTTAATTAAAAAAATCTTTGCTGGGATTTGGTTTTGGATTTCATTGAATCTACAGATAAATTTTGAGATAATTGAAATCTTTTTTTTTTTTCTTTTTTTTTCCTTCTGCCTTAGCCTCTCAACCAGCTGGGACTGCAGACATGCACCACCACACTCAGTAGAGATGGTGTCTCACTGTGTTACCCAGGCTGGTCTCAAACTTCTGGCCTCAAGTAATTCTTCCACCTTGGCCTCCCAAAGGGCTGGGATTATAAGTGTGAACCACCACTGCTGGCAAGAAACCTTAGTAATCTTGAGTGTGTGTTGTGTCTCTTGATTTATTTAGGTAATTTCTCTTTGATATTTTGTAGTTTTTCCTCATATGCATCTTTCATTAGATTCATTTCTAATTATTTGATTTTCTTGATGAGATTGTAGTTTTTTTTAACATTTTATTTTCCAATATTTTTAAAGTCATAGAAATACAATTTATTACTTTTTTAAAGACATAGGGTCTCACTCTGTTGCCTAGGCTGGAGTGCAGTGGTGCGATCTTGGCTCACTGCAACCTCCACCTCCCAGTTTCAATCAATCCTCTGCCATCACAGCCTCCACAGTAGCTGGGACTACAGGTGTGCACCACCATGCCTGGCTAATTTTTTGTATTTTTAGTAGTGATGGGGTTTCACCCTGTTGGGCAGGGTGGTCTCAAACTCCTGACCTCAGGTGATCTCCCTGCCTCATCCTCCCAAACAGAATTTGTTTTTGTATGTCAATTTTGTTACTGATTATCCTCTAAATTCACTTATATTAATTCCAACAGTTTGGAGATTATTTTGAATTTTCCATGTATATAGTCATGTTATTTGCAAATAAAGATAATTTTTTTCCCTATTTTTCAATCCTTATTCTCCCCCCCCCCCCTTTTTCTTTCTTATTGCACTGACTAGGGCCTCCAGGACAATGTTCAGAACATGTGATGGTATACACTCTCACTCTTAAAATGTTATTAGTTGTCACAGCTGAAGGGATGGTGCTACTGGCACCTAGTAGGTACAACCAGGGATGCTGCTAAACATCCTACGTTGTATAGGCCATACTCCCATGACAAAGGATTATCTGACCCAAAATATCAATAATGCCAAGGTTGGGAAACCTGGATGTGAGGAAAAGCAGACAAATATAGATCCTATGGCATGGCTGCTCGTATTCTTAATGTTGGTTCTGAATCATTCAGAAAACATTAGCTTACGCTCAACACACTCTAAAGTGTAATGCATGCTAGAAAGATGTATGTAAAAATGTTTACAGATTTTCAATTGTTAAAGATGTTTCAATTGTCTTAAAGATGTTTCAATTGTCTTAAAAATCAACCCTTTGTGGAAGAGCTCATTTCCAAATAGTGCCAAAAGCTTGAAGTACAACAGAAAGCCAAGACCTCTTTGCAATTTTTATATTGTTCAATAACAATTTAAACAACACTTCTGGCTTCCTGGTTTGATATTTGCACAAAGACATTAAAAAAAAAAAAAGATTCTAAAACAAACTGTGGTTTGTACTTCAGGACTCCAGTGAACGTTTTTTTTTTTTTTTTTTTTTTTTTTTCTCTTCAGAGACTTTACACAATAGGCAGCCCAGACCTCAACAGCATCTGGCCATCAGCTGGAAGTTCATTCTGAAAAGGCTCTTCCTGAAGTCCAATCATCTCTTTCGTCTTAAGAGTCAAGACACAGTCAGCTGGGGTATGGAAGAGCCAGTTAAATTTGGTGTAATTGCAGCAGAGTTTAGGAATTTGCCTCGTTGAGGGAGTGGTATGGGAAGGAAGGGTGGCATGGAAGAAGATTATGTGGGAGTTCAGGAAAGGATAAAATGTGCTGAAAATAAAATGAATAAGCAACAACATCTGGAAATTTAGTGGAAAAAGGCCACAATTGAAAGTGCATGTGGGGAATAGGAAACAGGCCCCAGATTGCCATGGTTCTGAAAGATCAGGAGCCTAGAGAAAGTTGTATTAAAAAAATTTCTTTTAAAGACCCTGTGGCCTGGTGACAAGCATCAAGAAGCAAATGAACTTGGCTTGGTTTCCTGAACCAAGAAATCTCTATCTGTATTTTAGCATGCTCTCTGAGTCATGAAATATGTGTAGGAAGGAAGCCCAAAAGAGCCAAAAATTCCAGTGGTAAGGAAAGATGGAACTGTTGTGTCAAAATACAAAAAGGTGCAGAGTTGAGTGGAGATGGTTTCTGTAGCTGACAAGTCATTTGTTAGGCAGAAATAAGCAATTTTCATTGCCTCTTTAATCACTGCATTCATGTCTTCACATTCCACCCATCTCCTCAATGAAATACTTTCTTGATTCTTGGGTCATGACATCACCAAGCTGTTCAGATGACACTGGCTTGTGATGTGGCATAAGAGAACATCTTTCTCAGTTTATTCATAACACTGAATAATAACCACATTGGGACTGCTGGTCATAAATCATACTATCCTCACACTCTCTAATCATTTGGAGCCAATCATCATTTTCCCTATCCATCTGCAGAATAAAGAGAGCCTAGCATTGTTCACTGGCCCCCAAGTGTCCTTATTTAATTCATGGAGAAATGAATGCATAATGCAATCTTGAGATACAAAGTGAGTCTGTCATATCAAATCTACAGTGGTGATGAGGTGAAGACTACCAGAGCTGAAGACTGGTGTTTCTTGTGGAGACTCAAAATCAGATCAGAATGCCTTTCATTGTTCGTACTGTGGGAGGACTATTTGTCAAGAACCTGGTTATGTTACTCAGGAGGCTCACAGATTTCTTTCTGTTATAGTTCTTCCTTGTTTTCAAAATTTCTTTCCTTTATTTATTTTGGGAGAGGCATCTAGGCCCACTCAGCAATGCTGAACCTTGAGTTTTAAAAAAGCACACTATTCTGTAGCCCATATTGTTCTAATCTGTGGAGAGGCGGATGGCAAATAAATCATCTGTTCACAGAGCATTTTGCCTCTGAAGACAAAAATGACAGAAAACACAGACATCCACTGTTATTGGTTGAATTGTATCTCACCCAAATTTATATGTTGAAATCTTAACCCTCAGTCCCTCAGAAGGTGACTGTATTTGGTTTCAGGGCCTTCAAAGAGGTAATTAAGTCAAAATAAGGTCATTAGACTGGTCTCTAATGGAAGCAGACTAGCATCCATGTCAGAAGAGATACAGAGGGAAGGCCATGTGAAGACACACGAAGAAGATGGCCATCTACATGCCAAGGAGAAAGGTCTCAGAAGAAATCAGCGCTGCTTATACCTTGAACTCTGACTTCCAGCCTTCACTATGAGATAACACATTTCTGTTGCTTCAGTCACCTAGTCTGTAATACTTTGTTATGGCAGCCCTAGCATACTAATAAATCTACATATGCCTTGCTATATTTTTCTGGATAAATAAATATTTTCTCTAGATTTAAATGAACTATTAGAATACTTTTCTTAGTACCAAATATGTGTCCAGACAAATATATTGAGACTTATGAAGAAAACAAAGAGATAATACCCAAAGCATTCCCTACAAATTTTCTTCACATGAAATGAACAGAAAACAGTACGAATTCACCAACCATGATGTTTATGTTATCTTAATTTGAGTTTCCACACAATCAGACCCTCAGACAGGTATTGCAATGTCCGTAGGTTATTTCGGAGGTGATTCCGGGTAACTGAGGTAGGAGGGTGGAGGAGTGAAGCAGAAAACTTGAGCTAAAAAGCAGGCTGCCATTGTGGAGACCTGGGGCTCAATTGCACTGGTCCCCTCACTGGGATTACCTTCACTGGGAGTGGGTCTAGAACATGCTTCAGGGTTGTTGCTCTTGAGGAGTTGAAGCAGTTGTAGTATTCAACAACTTCACATCACCAGTTGAAAGCTGTACCTGTGGACTCCACCTCCCTGGTAGGCTGTCTATCTTGCTCCACAGCCAGAGAGAGTTCTCAAGTAGAAAATATAAACTCCTTGCATTAAATACTCATGCTTGCATCGAACAAGGAGGGTTGAGGGAATGTACACAGGGCAATGAAGTACATTATACATATTCCACTGTATGCTAGTATCTCTCAGGAGGAAGTTTTCCTCATTCTTAGTCTCTGCAATTCAGGTGGTACAGATTCACCCTGTGGCTCTAGCAGTAGGTCCATGACTCAGCCCGCTAGTTGACCTGAGTTGGTCAATCAGGTTATTTCATTCCTACAGCCTGAGTATTTGGTTCACAAATCCCAAGCCTGACCAATAGAGCACACCCTCCAGGACTTTTTGTGGGCCCTGTCTTTATGCTGGGATTTCTACCTGCAAAGCTAATGAAGGTGGAAGCTGGCAGTAGCTTCTCTTAGCCCCAGGAAAAGAGAACTGACCTGAGTGTGAAGTACCACACAGGAAAGCTGAGTAAGAGATGGCACACTGGACAAGGATAATGCTCTAAAAGATCTTTTTGATAAATAATATTTGTATGCATTTATGGGGTACATGTAATATTTTTACATGCACAGAATGAATGTGTTATGATCAAGTCAGCACATTTAGGGTGTCCATCACCTTCAGAATTTATTATTTCTGTGTGTTGGGAAAATTTCAAGTCCTCTCTTCTAGTTCTTTTGTTGTTAGCTATAGTCACCCCACTCTGCCTTCGAACATTAGAACTTATTCCTTCTATCTAACTGTATGTTTGTATCCATTAACTAAACTTTCTTTACTCCCCTGCCCCAACCTTCCCAGCCTCTGGTATCTATCTTTCCACTGCCTACCTCCATAAGATCAACATTTTTAGCTTCCATATATGAGTGAGAATATACAATATTTATATTTCTGTGCCTGGCTTATTTCACTTAACATAGTGACCTCCAGTTCCATCCATGTTGCTGCAAATGACAGGATCTCATTCCTTTATATGACCACATAGTATACCATTGTGTATATGTACCACATTTCCTTTATGTTTATTCATTGTTAGACACCTAGGTTGATTCCATATATTTGCTATTGTGAATAGTACTGCAATAAACAAGGGAGTGCAGGTATCCCTTTGATATACTGATTTCCATTCCTTGGGTAAATATGCAGTAATGGGATTGCTGATCGTATGGTAGTTCTATTTTTAGTTTTTTGAGAAATTTCTATGCTGTCTTCCATAATAGCTATACAAATTTACATTCCCTCCAACAGTGCATAAGGATTCCCTTTACTCAGCACCCTTGCCAGCATTTGTCATTTTTTGTCTTTTTGATAATCGCCATTCCCACTGGGATGAGATGATATCTCATTGTGTTTTTTGTTTGTTTGTTTGTTTTTAATTGCTATAGCTTTAGGGGTACAGGTGGTTTTTGGTTACATGGATGAGTTTTATAGTGGTGAAGTCTGAAATTTTAGTGTACCTGTCACTGGAGTTATGTACATTGTACTTAATATGTAGTTTTTGTCCCTCACTCACTGTGGTTTTAACTTGAATTTCCTTGATGACTAGTGATGTTGAGAATTTTTTCAGAGACCTTTTGGCCATTCGTATGTCTCCTTTTGGGAAATGTCTATTCATGTCCTTTGCTCACTTTTTAGTAGTATTTTATTTCTTTTGAGTTGTTTGAGTTCTTTGTATATTCTGGATATTAGTCCCTTGTCAGATGGATAGTTGGCAAACATTTTCTCCCATTCAACATGTTGTGTCTTCCATCTGTTGAGTGTTTCCAATGCTGTGCAGAAGCTTTTGAGTTTATTATAGTCCCATTTGTCTACTTTTTTAAATAATTGCCTGTGCTTTTACGGTCTTATTCATGATGTTGTTACCTACACTGATGTCTTGAAGTGTTTTCCCTATGTTGTTTTTTTAAGTAGTTTTATAATTTTGGGTCTAATGTTTGTCTTTAACCCATCTTGAATTGATTTTTGTATATGGGGAATTTTAGGGGTCCAGTTTAATTCTTCTGCTTATGGATAGCCAGGTTTACTAGCACTATTTACCGAAGAAGGTGTCCTTTCCCCAGTATATGTTCTTGGTATCATTGTCAAATTATCAGTTGGCTGTGAATATCTGGATTTATTTCTGATTTCTCTATTTTGTTCCACTGTATCTATTTTTTGTATCTATGTTCTTTGTGTCTATTTTTACGTCAGTACTATGCTGCTTTGGTTACTAGGGCCTTGTACTATATTTTGAAATCAGGTAGTGTGATCCTCCTAGATTTGCTCTTTCAGGATTGCTTGGGCTACTTGGGCTCTCTTTTGGTTTCCCACAAATTTTAGAATTTTTTTTCTATTTTTGTGAAAAATGTCACTAGTATTTTGATATGGATTGCATTGAATCTGTAGATTCCTTTGTGTATCATGGTCAGTTTAACAATATTAATTTCTTCTGATTCATGAATATTGGGTGTCTTTCCATTTGTGTTTTCTTCAATGTCTTTCATCCGTGTTTGGTAGTTTTCCTTGTGGTGGTCTTCTTTCACCTCCTTGGTTATATTTACTTCTAGATATTTTAATTTTTTGTGTTATTGTAAATGAGATTGCCTTTTTTATTTCTTTTTCAGCTAGTGCATTATTAGTGTAAAGAAATACTACTGAATTTTTGTATGTTGATTTTGTATTCTTTGACGTTACTGAATTTATTTATCAGTTCTAAGCATTTTCTGGTGGAGGTTTTCAATCTTTTTAAATATCAAATATGTCATCTGCAAAAGGGACAATTTGATTTTCTTTTCCAATTTAGATATCTTTTGTTTCTTTCTCTTACCTGATTGCTCTGATTAAGAATTCTGGTACTATTTTCAATAGGAATAGTGAAAGTGGACATCCTTGTCTTGTTCTAGTTCTTAGAGGAAAGGTTTCCAGTTTTTTTCCATTCAGTATGGTGTTAGCTGTGGGTTTGTCATACATGGCTTTTATTGTGTTGGGGTATGTTCTTTTCATGCCTAGTTTCTTGAGATTTTTATCATGAAGAAATGTTAAATTTTTATCAAATGCCTTTTCTGCATCTGTTGAGATGATTATAAAAATTTTGTCCTTTATTCTGTTGATGTAATGTGTCTCATTTACTGATTTACATATGTTAAGCCATCCTTGCATCCCTGGGATAAATCTTACTTGATTCAGTTTGCTAATATTTTGATGAGGATTTTTGTGTCTATGTTCATCAAGAAGTTTTTGTGTTTGTGTGTGTTTTCTCTGGTTTTGTTATCAGAGTAATGCCGGCCTTGTAAAATGTACTAAGAAGAATTCTCTCCTCTTCAATTTTTTGCAATAGCTTGAGGAGAATTGGTATTAGTTCTTCTTTAAAAGTTCCGCAGATTTCAGCAATAAAGCCATTCAGTTCTGGGCTTTTCTTGTCGGGAGACTTTTTATTATTGATTCAAACTCATTACTCCTTAATAGTCTGTTCAGGTTTTTATTTTTTTTCCTGTTTTAATCTTGGTAGATTGTATGTGTCCACAAATACATTGATTTCCTCTAGGTTTTCAGTTTGTTAGTGTGTAGTTGTTCATAATAATCTATCGCTATGGTGTCAGTTGTATGTCTCCTTTTTTATTTCTGATTTTGTTCATTTGGGTCTTTTCTCTCTTGGCTAGTTTATCAATTTTGCTTATCTTTTCAAAAAACAAACTTAATTTCATTGATCCTTTGTATTGAGTTTTTAGTTTCTGTTTTGCTTAGTTTTTCTCTGACTTTTATTATTTCTTTCCTTTTATTAATTTTGGGTTTGGTTTGTGCTTGCTTTTCTAATTCTTTCAGGTGACTCATTAGGTTGTTTATTTGAAAACTTTTTACTTTTTTGATGTAGGCAAGTATTGCTGTACACCTCTTTTTTTTTTTTTTTTTTTTTTTTCTCTCGCTCTGTCACCAGACTGGAGTTCAGTGGTGCGATCTCAGCTCGCTGCAACCTCCACCTCCTGGGTTCAAGCGATTCTTCTGCCTCAGCCTTCCGAGTAGCTGGGACTACTGGTGTGCACCACCATGTCCAGCTAATTTTTGTATTTTTAGTAGAGATGAGGTTTCACCATGTGGGCCAGGATGGTCTCAATCTCTTGACATCATGATCCGCCCACCTCAGCCTCCCAAACTGCTGGAATTACAGGTGTGAGCCGCCGTGCCAGCCACATCTGTCTCTTAGCACTGCTTTTGCTATTGCTCACAGATTTTCATATGTTGTGTTTTTATTTTCAATTGTTTCAAGACATTTTTTACTTCTTTTCTAATTTCTTCATTGCCCAATGTTGTTCAAGAGTATGTTGTTTAATTTCTATGTATTTGTATAGTTTCCAAAGTTCCTCTTGTTATTGACTCTTAGTTTTATTGCACTGTGATCTGAAAATATGCTTGATATGATTTCAATTTTTAAAATTTGTTGAGACTTGTTTTGTGGCCTGACATGTATGTTCCACATCTGATGAATATAATATATATGATGTAGCCGCTGGATAGAATGTTCTGTAAATGTCTGTTAGGTCCATTTGGTCTAAAGTGCAGTTTAAATGAAATATTTCTTTGTGACATGGAATCAACCTAAAAGCCCATGAATGATAGACTGGATAAACTGTGGTACATATACACCATGGAATGCTATGCAGCCATAAAAAATAATGAGATCATGTCCTTTGCAAAAACATGGATGGAGCTGGAGGCCATTATCCTAAGCAAACTGATACAGAAACAGAAAACCAGATACTACATGATCTCACTTTTAATTGGGAGCTAAATGATGACAACACATGAACACATAGAAGGGAATGACACACACTGGGTTCTATTAGAGGGTGGAAGGTAGGACGAGAGAGAAGACCAGGAAAAATAACTAATGGATACTAGGCTTAATACCTGGATGATAAAATTATCTGTACCACAAGCCCCCATGACACAAGTTTACTTACATAAAAACCCTGCACATGTACCCCTGAACTTGAAAGTTAAATAAATTAAAAAAAGAAAATAAATGTTTTTTGTTAATTCTCTGTCTAGATAGTCTGTATAACGCTGAGAGTGGGGTGTTGAAGTTTCCAACTATTATAGTTTTGGAGCCTATCTCTCCATTTAGATCTAATAATATTTCCTTTATATATCTGGGTGCTTGGGCATTGGGTGCATATATATTTTAAATTGTTATATCCTTTTGCTTAATGTATTCCTTTATCATTATGTAATGACTTTGTCTGTTTTTACTGTTTTTGACTTAACGTCTGTTTTATCTGATATAGGCGTAACTACTCCTGCTCACTTTGGGTTTTTGTTTTGTGGAATATCTTTTTCCATCCCTTTATGTTTAATTTATATGTCTTTACATGTGAGATGAGATTCTTAGAGGCAGCATCTAGTTGGGTCATTAAAAAAATCTATTCAGCCAGTGTCTATCTTTTTTGTTGCTGTTGTTCATTCCAACTTTTAAAAAAATTATTATACTTTAAGTTCTGGAATACATGTGCACACCGTGCAGATTTGTTACATAGGTATGCACGTGTCATGGTGGTTTGCTGCACCCATCAACCCATCACCTACATTAGGCATTTCTCCTAATGCTATCCCTCCCCTTTGCCCCCACCCACTGGCAGGCCCCGGTGTGTGATGATCCCCTCTCTGTGTCCATATGTTCTCATTGTTCAAATCCCACTTATAAGTGAGAACATGTAGTGTTTGGTTTTCTGTTCCTGTGTTAGTTTGCTGAGAATGATGGTTTCCATCTTCATTCATGTCCCTGCAAAGGACATGAACTCATCCTTTTTTATGGCTGCATAGTATTCCATGGTATATATGTGCCACATTTCTTAATCCAGTCTGTCATTGATGGACATTTGGGTTGGTTCCAAGTCTTTGCTATTGTGAATAGTGCTGCAATAAACATACGTGTGCATGTGTCTTTATAGCAGCATGATTTATAATCCTTTGGGTATATACCCAGTAATAGGATGGCTGGGTCAAATGGTATTTCTGATTTTAGACCCTTGAGGAATCGCCACATTGTCTTCCACAATGGTTGAACTAATTTACTCTCCCACCAACAGTGTAAAAGCATTCCTGTTTCTCCACATCTTCTCCAGCATCTGTTGTTTCCTGACTTTTTAATGATCACCATTCTAACTGGCATGAGATGGCATCTCATTGTGGTTTTGATTTGCATTTCTCTAATGACCAGTGATGAAGAGCATTTTTTCATGTGTCTGTTGGCTGCATTAATGTCTTCTTTTGAGAAGTGTCCGTTCATATCCTTTGCCCATTTTTTGATGGAGTTATTTGTTTTTATCTTGTAAGTTTGTTTAAGTTCCTTGTAGATTCTGGATATTAGCCCTTCGTCAGATGGCTATATTATAAAAATTTTCTCCCATTCTGTAGGTTGTCTGTTCACTCTGATGATAGTTTCTTTTGCTGTGCAGAAGCTCTTCAGTTTAATTAGATCCCATTTGTCAATTTTGGCTTTTATTGCCATTGCTTTTCATGTTTTAGTCATGAAGTCTTCACCCATGCCTATGTCCTGAATGGTATTGCCTAGGTTTTCTTCTGGGGTTTTTATGGTGTTAAGTCCTAAAGTTTAAGTCTTTAATCCATCTTGAGTTAATTTTTGTATACAGTGTAAGAAAGAGATCCAGTTTCAGTTTTCTGCATATGGCTAGTGAGTTTTCCCAACACCATTTACTAAATAGGGAATCCTTTCCCCATTGCTTGTTTTTGTCAGGTTTGTCAAAGATCAGGTGGTTGTAGATGTGTGGCATTGTTTCTGAGGATTCTGTTCTGTTCCATTGGTCTATATATCTGTTTTGGTACTACAGCCTTGTAGTATAGTTTGAAGTCAGGTAGCGTGATGCTTCTAGCTTTGTTCATTTGGCTTAGGATCGTCTTGGCTACACGGGCTCTTTTTTGGTTCCATGTGAAATTTAAAGTAGTTTTTTCTAATTCTGTGAAGAAAGTAAATGCTAGCTTGATGGGGATAGCATTGCATTTATAAATTACTCTATGCGGTATGGCACAGGGGTCAGGTACCCACTTGAGGAGGCAGTCTGTCTCTTAGCAGAGCTCGAGTGCTGTGCTGGGAGATCTTCTGCTCTCTTCAGAGCTGGCAGGCAGGAATATTTAGGTTCGCTGAAGCTGCGCCTACAGCTGCCCCTTCCCCCAGGTGTTCTGTCCCAGGGAGATGAGAGTTGTATCTATAAGCCCCTGACTGGGGCTGCTTCCTTTCTTTCAGAGATGCCCTGCCCAGACAGGAGGAATCTTGAGGGGCAGTCTGACTACAGCAGTTTGGTGGTGCTGCGGTGGGCTCCAACCAGTCTGAGTTTACACAGTGAGGGGAAAACTGGTACTCAAGCCTCAGTAATGGTGGCTGCCCCTCCCGCCACCAAGCTCTAGCATCCCAGTTTGACTTCAGACTGCTGTGCTGGCAGTGAGAATTTCTTTTTCTTTTCTTTTTTTTTTAATACACTTTATGTTCTAGGGTAAATGTGCACAATGTGCAGGTTTGTTACATATGTATATATGTGCCATGTTGGTGTGCTGCACCCATTAACTTGTCATTTACATTAGTTATATCTCCTAATGCTATCCCTCCCACCTCCCCCCACCCCACGAGAGGCCCCAGTGTGTGTGATGTTCCCCTTCCTGTGTCCAAGTGATCTCATTGTTCAATTCACATCTACAAGTAAGCACATGCGGGGTTTGGTTTTCTGTCCTTGCGATAGTGTTGCTGAGATGATGGTTCCAGCTGCATCCATGTCCCAACAAAGACACAGAACTCATCCTTTTTTATGGCTTGCAATATATTCTAATGGGTATATTCACATTTTTAATCCAGTCTGTCATTGATGGACATGGTTGGCTTCCAAGTCTTTGCTATTGTAATAGTGGCCATAATAAAATACATGATGCATTGGCTTTATAGTCCAGGCATGATTTATAATCCTTTGGGATATGCCCAGTAATCGATGGCTGGAATCAAATGGTTTTCTAGTTCTAATCCTTGAGGAATCGCGACTCTGTCTTCCACAGTGGTTCGAACTAGCTTTTATACTCCACTAACAGGTAAAAGGTTCCTATTTCTCCACATCCTCTCCAGCACATGTTGTTTTCTGACTTTAATGACACCATTCTAACTGGTGTGAACTGGTATCTTCCATTGTGGTTTGGATTTGCAATTTTCCGATGGCTGGTGATGATGAGCATTTTTTTCCATGTGGTCTGTTGACGCATAAATGTCTTCTTTTGAGGATGTCGTTCATATCCTTTTCCCACTTTTTGATGGATGTTTTTTTTTTTTTTTTTTTCTTGAAATTTGTTTGAGTCTTTTGTAGTTCTGGATATTAGACCTTTGACAGATGAGTAGATAGCAAAAATTTTCTCCCATTCCTGTAGTTGCTGTTCACTGTGATGTAGTTTTCTTTGCTGTGCAGAACTCTTTAGTTTAATTAGATCCCATTTGTCAATTTTGGCTTTTGTTGCCATTGCTTTGGTGTTTCAGACATGAAGTCCTTGGCCACCCATGCCTATGTCCTGGATGGTATTGCCTTGGTTTTCTTCTAGGCAGTGAGAATTTCAAGCCAGTGGATCTTAGCTTTCTGGGCTCCGTGGCGGTGGGATCCACTGAGCTAGACTGCTTGTCTCCCTGGCTTCTGTCCCCTTTCCAGGGGAAGGAATGGTTCTGTCTTGCTGGTGTTCCTGGCACCACTGGGTTAGAAAAAAAATTCCTGCAGCTAGCTCAGCGTCTGCCCAAATGGTCACCTAGTTTTGTGCTTGAAATCCAGGGCACTGGTGGTATAGGCACCCGAGGGAAACTCCTGGGCTGTGTGTTGCAAAGACTGTGGGAAAAGCATAGTATCTAGGCTGTAATGCACCATTCCTCACAGCACAGTCCCTCAAGGCTTCCCTTTGCTATGAGAGGGAGTTCCCCAATCCCTTGCACTTCCCAGGTGAGGCGACACCCCACCCTTCTTTGGCTCACCCTCTGTGGACTGTGCCCACTGTCTAACAAGTCCCAGTGAGATGAGCCCGGTACCTCAGTTGGAAATGCAGAAATCACCTGCCTTCTGCATTGATCTCTCTGGGAGCTGCAGACTAGAGTTGTTCCTATTCAGCTATCTTGCCAGCCACCCCATTGTATATCTTTTAAGTAGAATATTTAATCTATTTGCATTCAAGGGTATTATTGACATGTGAGGGAACTCCTATTCCTATTATTCTGTCATTTTGGTAATTGCTTTCTGGTTGTTTTGTATATTCTTTGTTATTTCTTTCTTATTGTCACTATAGTTTTGTGTTTTTCTGTAGTATTAACATTTGAGTTCTTTCTCCTCCTCATTTGTATGTTTGTTTTACCAGTAAGTTTTATACTTTTGTGTGCTTTTGTAATGATAGATATTGTTTTTTTCCTTCCAAGAGTATGCTTTTCTTAGGCGTTTCTTGTGCAACTGGTCTAGTGGTGATAAATTCCCTTAGTTTTTGCTTGTCTGGGAAATACTTTATTTATCCTTAATTTATAAAGGATAATTATGCTGGGTGTAACATTTTTTGGCTAGCAGATTTATTTCTTTTAGTATTTTGAATATTTCATCCCATTCTCTTCTGGCATATAAGATTTCTGCTGAGAAATCTGTTATTCTGATGAGGGGTTCCCTTATATGTGACTAGATCTTAGTCACTTTAGTGCTGTTAGTTACTGAATGTCTAGTCACATTTATGGGAATCCTCATCTTGCTGTTCTTAGAATTCTTTCTTTGACTTTTGATAGTTTTCATATAATGTACTATGGAGAGACCTTTTTAGATTGTATCTACTTGGGAATCTGAGTTTTCTGTATTTAGATGTCTAAATCACTTGCTAGACTTGTGTCATTCTTAGTTATCATTTTGTTACATAGATTTTTCTATGCCTTTGGGCTTTTCTTCAACTTCTGGAATACCCATAATTAAAAATTTGGGTTTCTTTATGGTGTCTCATTTGTCACATAAGTGTTCTTCATTTTTTTCTATTTTTCTGAGTTATTTCAAAAGACTTATCTTCAAGTTCTGAAATTCATTTTTTCATTTGATCTAGTCTATTATTGATTACATTCTTCACTTTCAGGATTTGTTTGGTTCTCTTTAAATGATGTCTTTGGTGAATTTCTCACTCATATCTGAAAGCATTTTTTTTTTCTGGTTTTGTTGTACATTGTTGTAATGTTTGTCTGTGTTCTCTTGTATCTCGTGGAGCTCCTTTGATATTACCACTTCAAATTCTTTTTCAGGCATTTCATGCATTTTGGTTTCTTTAGAATCTGTTGCTGGAGAATTATTATTGTGTTCTTTTGGAGGTTTTGTATTCCCTTTCTTTTTCATATTTCTTGTGTTTTTACATTAATAGCTGTAATGTTCATGTTTCTTGTTTCTGTAATGTTTATGTTTTATGTTTCTTTACATTGATATCTGACTGCTCTTGTCATGTAATGGCTGCTTCTTCCATTTTTCTGGATTAACTTTTACATGGGAAATCTTTTTCCTGAAAATGTGTCTACAGTGTTGGCTGGGTAGGCCACTTTAGCTTTGATTCTGGGTGTGTGCAGCAGTGTCATCTTTGTATAATTTTTTTGGCCCTAAATGGCCTTAGTGGTGTCTGTGATTTCTTCAGAGGCTTAGGCTGCAGTTGTTCATGGAGACTGTGGTGAGACTTTATTGGGATGAGGACAACAGATGGGCCTCCCTCCGGAACCCAGTGGTGTCAGCAGTGGGCTGAGCATGTGTGTCCTTGGGGGCCTGGATGACATTTGTGGGCATTGGTGTTAGGAAGTTCAGGTAGACTGATTCCTGGGCCTTCAGGCTCTTTCTCAGGTGCTGGCAGTGCCAGTGATGGACTGGGAAAATGGATGAATGCTTGGGCCTCTGGGTAGCATGTATGGTGTGGGAGATGGCAGTACAGATGGTAGAACAACCCTTGGGCTCCCAGGCAGCACATGCTGGTTTTAGTGTTGGCTGAAATGGGCTGAGCAGGTCAGTCCAGGCTCCAAGTGGTGTGTGTGGATGACTGCTGGCAGTGGTGGTAGTGGCAGGCGGGTGGGCCCGTCCTCAAGCCCCCAGGAGAAATGCATAGATAACAACAATGGTGGATGAGGTGGGATGATCCCAGGCTTTCAAAGGGTGTTTTTGAGTACTTGGGAAGCAGTTCCAGCCTAGGTGGGCCTGGGAGAGAACCTGTCCTCAGAATGCATGTCAGTGTAGAGCAGCCCTGCTGCTGGTGGGGTGAGGTTGCAGTCATTGGCAATCGACCCAGGCAGGCAGCTTTTAAACTCTAGAGAGTATGTGCTGTCTTCCCTTTGTTTCAGGAGCAGCCTCCCAGTGGGTTAAATTGCCTGTTCTCTGGTAGGACACTGTGTGGCCTTCAGTGCTTGGGATCCTGCTCCACTGCTAGGTCCAACATTACCTCCTTTTCCCAGCCCCTAGTAACCACTATTCTACTTTCTGTCTGTATGAATTTTAGTATTCTATCTACCTCATATAAGTGACATCATACAAAATTTATTCTTTTCATATGTGTTATTTCACTTAGCATAATGTTTCCAAGGCTCATCTAATACATGTAGCATGTATTAGAATGCCATTTTTTTTTGGCTGAATAACATTTCATTAGACACACACACACAAAACATTATATAAAATATTTTGTTTATCCATTTATCTGAGGGACAGTTGAGTTGTTTCCACCTTTTGGCTATTGGGAATAATGCTACTATGAACATGAGTGGACAATAATATGATGTACATTGTACATTGATGTACAATAATGTGTACAATACTAATTCTTAATCTAAGTAGCAGAAATATCACATCTGAAGAAGCTCGTATCAGTCCTGAGACTTCACATAACAGTAAAGGGCTCTAGGCCTTGTAGACAGGGCTTGGCTTTTACAGCTTCATCCTTTGCTCAGAATGTGCTCTCTCACTCTCCCTTATTCCTGACCACAGCCTCACCCTCTTCAAAGTGAACTGTAGAATCAATCTTGGAGCTGAATGGTTGTGTGGGATTTCTGCCTCTGACATGTAGTAGTTGTTTGACCTTTGATTAGTTATTTAACAAACATAATTATATATGTTAATAATTATGATGCCAACTAATATGATAAATATCAATGAGTCTACTCTGTGAGAATAGAGCATTTAGAGAAAGGTACATGTATTCGAACTGGGTGTTATTATATTAACACTATATATAGTGTTTTTATTAGGGTTCTTTCTTTGCAAATGTCAAAATTCACCTTTGACTAATGTAAAGGAAACATTGAGCCCCAACACTGTGAACATTTGAGTACCTGTTTTTGTGTAAACATTATGTTTTCAATTCTCATGGGTAGATACCTCCAGTTGAATTGCTGGATTACATGTCAACTCTGTTTAACGTTTTAAGGAAGTGCCAAGCTGTCTTCTACAGAGGATGCATCATTTTACACTTTCATTAGGAATGTATAAAGGTTTTAAAACTCTACATCCTCAACAACACATTTGTTATTATTTGTTTTCTTGGTTATAGCCATCCTAGTGGTTGTAAAGTAGTATCTTATTGTTAGTTTTATTTGTGTTTCCCTAATGACCAGTGATGTTGAGCATATTTTCATGTGCTTATCGATGATTTATATATTTTCTTTGGGGAAAATTTATTTAAATACTTTGCTGATTTAAAAAATGGGGTGTCTTTTAATGTTTAGTCAAAAGAATTATTTAAGTATATATCAGACCTATATTGGATACATGATTTGCACGTATTTTATTCCTTTCTGTATGTTTTCTTTTTACTTTCTTAATAGTGTCCTTTGGGGAGTCCTAGCCAAAGCATTCAGGCAAGGCCAAGAAATAAAGGACACCCCAACTGGAAAAGAAGAAGTCAAATTATGTCTGTTTGCTGATGATATGATCTTACATCTAGAAAACCCTAAATACTCCTCAAAAAGACTCCTAGGTCTGATAAATGCATTAGTAAAGTCTCAGTTTACAAGATTAATATGTTTATGAATTAGTACCACTGCTACACACCAACAATGATCAAACAGAGAATGAAATCAAGAACTCAATCCTTTATACAATAGCTAAAAAAACAAAACAAAATAAAATACCCAGGAATATACTTAATCAAGGAGCTGAAAGATCTCTACCAGGAGAACTACAAAACACTGCTGAAGAAATCATAGATGACACAAATACATGGATTGGAAAAATCAATATTGTGAAAATGACCACACTGCCGAAAGCATCTATAGATTCAATGCAATTCCTGTAATAATGCTAACATCATTTTTCACAGAATTAGAAAAAGCAATCCTAAGATTCACATGGAACCAAAAAAAGAGTCCAAATAGGGAAAGCAATCCTGTGCAAAAAGAACAAATCTGGAGACATTTCATTAGCCCACTTCAAATTATACTACAAGGCTACAGTAACCAAAGCAGCATGGTACTGGTATAAAGGCAGATATCTAGATCAATGGAACAGAATAGAGAACACATAAATAAAGCCAAATACTTACAACCAACTAATCTTGGACAAAGCAATACAAAAACATAAATTGGGGAAAAGATTTCCTATTCAACAAATGGTACTGGAAAAATTGGAGAGCCACATTGGAGAAATGAAACTATCCCTATCTCTCACCATGTACCAAAATTAACTTAAGATGAATTAAAGACTTTAAGTCTTAAAACCTAAAAATTCTATAAGAAAACCTTGAAAACATTTCTGAACATTGGCTTAGGCAAATGATTTATGACTAAGACTCTAAAAGCAAATGCAGCAAAAACAAAAACAAATAAATGGGAACTAATTAAAGTAAAAAGCCTCTGCATAGTGAAATAAATAATTATCAGATTAGATCAGCAGCTTATGGAATGGGAGAAAATGTTTATAAATTATGCATCTGACGAAGGACTAATATCCAGAGTCTACAAGGAACTCAAACATATCAGCAAGAAAAAAAAATCATTAAAAAGTGGCAAATGACATAAATAGACATTTCTCAAAAGAAGATACACACATGGCTAACAAACATATCAGAAAATGTTCAACATCACTAATCATCAGGGAAATGCAAATTAAAACCACAACGAGATACCACCTTACCACAGCCAGAGTGGCTATTATTAAAAAGTCGAAAAACAATAGATGTTGGCGTGGATATGCTGAAAAGGGAACGCTTATGTACTGCTGGTGAGAATGTAAATTAGTACAACCTCTATGCAAAGCAGTATGAAGATTTCTGAGAAAACTAAAATAGATCTACCATGCAACCCAGCAATTCCACTACTGGGTATCTACCCAAAGGAAAATAAGTCACTCTATTAAAAAGATACCTGCATGCATATGTTTATCACAACACAATTCCCAATTGCAAACATATGAAACCAACCTAAGTGCCCAACAACTAATAAGTGGTTAAGGAAAATGTGATATATATGTATATATATATACACACACACACAATGGAATACTTCACAGCTATAAAAATTTATAAAATAATTTCTTTTGCAGTAACTTGGATGGAACTGGAGTCCATTATCCTAAGTGAGATAACTCAGGAATCAAAAATCAAATACCACATGTTTTCACTTAGAAGTGGGAGGTAAGCTATGGGTGCACAAAGGCATACAGAATGGTATAATAAATATTTGAGATTCAGAAGAGGGGAAGCTGGGAGGTAAATGATGAAAAACTACCTATTGGGTATAACGTACACTATTTGGGTGACCGGATGCACTAAAATCCCAGACTTCACCAGCATGCAATTCATCCATGTAACGTGAAATCACTTTTACTTCTAAAGCTATTTAAAAAAAGTGCCCTTTGGAGCACAAGAGTTTCAATTTTGATGAAGTACAGATTATCTTTTTGTGGTGAAAGGGTGCTTATGCTTTTAGTGTCACTTTTAATAAATCATTGCCTTATCCAAGTTCAGGGTTTGCCCCAATGTTTTCTCCTGAAAGTTTTATAATTTTATCTTTTGCATTTAGGTTTTTGATTCATGTTGAGTTGGCTTTTGCATATAGTATGAAACAGAGGTTTATTTACGGACTTTCAGATCTATATGTCTACCCTTATCCTAGTGCAACAATGTATACTTGAGAGCATCAAATATATATATGCTAGTACCACATTGTATTTATGTACCCCTATGCTAGTATCACACTATGTCTATATTATCTATCTATCTATCTATCTATCTATCTATCTATCTATCTATCATCTATCTATAGTAAGGAATTGGCTCCCAAGATTATAGAGGTTGAGAACTCACATGGTCTTCTATCTACAACCTGCAGACCCAGGAAAGCCATTGGTGTAATTTAGTCCAAGGCCAAAGCCTGAGAACCAGGAGCTGATTATGTAACTCCTGGTCCAAGGGCAGGAGAAGATGACGTGAGATGTCCCAGATGAAGCAGTGACACAGGAAAAAAGGAGGCCAATTCCTCCTTCTTCTGCCTTTTGTTCTATTTAGACCCTCAATGGATTGAATGATACCCAACCACATTTAGGAGAACAATGTACTTTACTGAGCCCTCCAATTCAAATGTTAATTTCATCAGGAAACACCCTCACAGATGCACCAAGAAATAATGCTTAATCTGGATACTTCGTAGTCCATTCCAGCTGACATATAAAATTAGCCATCATAGTGCCAATTGAAAGGATCATGTCGTTTTTGTCTTTTATTCTATTAATATGGTATATCTCATTGATTAATTTTTGTATGTTGAACCAAGTTTGCATTTCTGGAATAAATCTCACTTGATCTTGGTGAATAATCCTTGTTATATATTGCTAGACTCAATTTACTAGTATTTTCCAGAGGATTTTTGTCTCTATGTCATAAAATATATTAGTCTATAGTTTTCTTGTGATATCTTTGTGTGGTTTTGGTATTAGAGTAATATCAGTTTCATAGTATAAATTAGACAGTATTCCATCCTCTTCTATTTTTTGAGAGAGTTTATGAGAGAGTAACGTTTTTTAAACATTTTGGTAGAATTTATCACTGGAGTCATCTCTGTGCATTATTTTGTGCAAAGTTTGTGATTACTAATTAAATATCTTTACTTATTATAGGTCTATTCAGATTTATATTCTCTATTGAGTCAGTTTTATTAATTTGTGTTTTCCTAGAAATTTGTCCATTTCATCTAGGTCATCTAATTTGTTGGCACATAATTGTTCATATCGAAAAAATGGTATCAAGGAGACAGGACTAATGTGCAGCTCCCACTTGGACAGACAGAAGAGCATGTGGGGACTCACACTGTGAACTTTTGCCCCAAGAACCACCGCAGGAACATAGTAGGAAAACTGAAAGAATTCACAGACCCTTTGAAAGAAGTGGCTTGCCACGGCAGACTCCATGAGACAGCTGAAAAACTGTGAGTTCTTAAAGTGTAAGGGGGGAAAAGCCTGACTTCAAACACACATCCCCATTGGGGAACCTGAAAATCCAGATTATTGGAGAAGGATTTAACCCTACCTAGAGCTGAAATGAATTTAGAGAGCTGAGAGAAATATAAAAGTAGAAAAAGTAGAAAAAAGCCCTGTAGGCACTCTCAGTTCCCAGCTTGAGTCCAGGAAAGCCATTCCTGGCTTTATCTCACAGGGTCCATGGGGAAAACAGCCAGCAGAATTGGGGAGGGGCCATAGGATTAAGAAAGCTATAGCTAAACTTTGTAATAATTTTGACTGAACACAAATTTTCCTGAGCAGAATCTGGGGGGTGGGGGATGAATGGGAAGTACAGATACCAACACAGAAGCCACAGCCCACAGCATGGGCAGGTGGGTTGTGCTGCTTTCTCAGTCAGAAGGCTTGTAGCCTGGTGCAAGATCTCAGCCTTGCTCACCAGCTGCCTGGATATAGACTCAATGCTGTTGGTGGGGCATAGCAGGAGTGAGACTGGCCTTGCTGGCTGCATGGGAGCTGGCTGAGGCCTGTCACTGCTGGCTTTCCCCCACTTCCCTGGTGACCTATATGATGCGACAAAGGCAGCCATAATCCACCTGGGGATATAACTCCATTGGCTTGAGAACCATTTCCCACCCCCCACAGTGACCACAGCAAACCCTGCCCAAGGATGGTCTGAGCTAAGACCTGCCTAACCCTGCCCCAACTGGATGTTTTTCTCTATCTTCCTGGTAGCTGAAGACAAATGACAAACTCTTGGGAGCTCTGTGGGTCTGCCCATTGCCTGAGAAATGTGAGTACTTATCCTGGCCAATGTAGAGCAAACTTATATCTCCCTCCTACTACCACAGCTTGTACTGTCTTGAAAACACCACCTCCTGGCTGGAGACCAATCAACTGAAGTCTTTACAGCAATTCAAAACAGAACAACCATGATCCAAAGGAGAAAACAATAGCTAATTCCACTGCTTGTAAAACCCTGGCTAACCAGAGGTCCTGAGTCTGTCCATTTGACAACTTCACTAATAGCATAACAAACATTCAAGGAAACCAGCACGCTAAACAAAACTACAATCAAGGATTCCCACAGATCCCACTTTACTCCTGTCACCTCCACTGGAGCAGGTGCTGGTCCATGGCTGAGAGACTTTAAGATGGATCACATCACAGGATTCTTTGCAGACATTCACCAGTGCCAGCCCAGAACCTGGTATCCCTGCTTGGTAACTAGACCCAGAAGAGCAATAACAGTCACTGCAGTGTGGCTCTCAGGAAGCCCCATCCCTAGGGAAAGGAGGGGAGCACCACCTCAAGGGATCACCCCATGAGACAAAATAATCTGAACAGCAGCCCTTGAGTTCCATATCTTTTCACTGAAAGTCTACTCATATGAGAAGGAACCAGAAAAGTAATTCTGGCAATATGCAAAAACAAGATTTATAGCACCCCCAAAGATCACACTTTGGATCTTTGTGATCCAAACCAAAGAATAAATCCAAACCAAGGAGAAGTTTCTGAACTGTCAGATAAAGAATTCAGAAGGTTGATTTTTAAGCTACTCAAGGAGGTACCAGGGAAAGGTAAAAACCAACTTAAAGAAATTTAAAAAATGGATGTGGATGAAAAAGTATCCAGAGAAATAGATATCATAGAGAAAAGACAATCGAAACTCTGGAAATGAAAGACACACTTAGAGAAATGCAAAATACATTGAAAGTTTTAACAATGGAATAAAACAAGTAGAAGAAAGAACTTCAGAACTCAAAGACAAGGCTTTCAAATTAACCCAGTCTGAAAAAGATAAAGGAAAAAGAATTTAAAAAATGAATAAAGCCTCCAAGAAATTTGGCTTATGTTAAGTGACCAAACATAAGAACAATTGGTGTTCCTGAGGAAGAAGAGAAATCTAAAAGTTTGGAAAACTTATTTGAGGAAACAATCAAGAAAAACTTCCCTGGTCTTGTTGGAAATCTAGAAATTCAAATACAAGAAGCTCAAAGAAAACCCATGAAATTCATAACAAAAAGATTATCACCTAGGCATATAGTCATCAGGTTATCTAAAGTCAAGATGAAGGAAATAATTTTAAGAGCTGTGAGGCAAAAGCGTCAAGTAACCCATTTAAAAAAAAAAACATTAGATTAACAGCAGATTTTTCAGCAGAAATCCTAGGGATTGGGATTCTATCTT
>NW_016823825.1:33749-41919 GCF_001698545.2 Rhinopithecus bieti
TATAGTTTAATGTATATATAATATATATTATACATATAATTTATATATATAATTTATACATATATACACAATTTCCTTATAATCCTTTTCATTTCTATAAGGTAAGTGGTAATGTCCACTCCCTCATTTTAGTAATTTAGTAATTTAGTAATTTGTCTGAGTCCTCTCTTGTTTTTTTCTTGGTCAGTGTAGCTAAACCTTCCTTAATTGTTTAAATCACTTAAAAGAACTAACCTTGGTTTAGTCAATTTTTTTTTTACTGTTTTCATATTTTTTACTTATTTAGACTCTTAATCTTTATTACTTCTATCTTTCTGTTTTCTTTGTGTTTAGTTTACTCTTCTCTTTTGAGTTGCTTAAGGTGGAAGCTTAGTGTATTATTTCATTCTTATATTGCTATAAAAATGTCTGAGATTGGATAATTCATAAATAAAAGAGGTTTAATTGGCTCACAGTTCTGTAGGCTACACAGGAAGCATAGCAGCATCTTCTGGGGAGGACTCAGGAAGCTTCCAATCATGGTAGAAGATAAAGCGGGAGCAGGGACCTTACATGGCTGGAGCAGAAGCAAGAGAGAGAGGGGAGAGGTGCCATACTCCTTTAAACAACTGGATCTCCCTAGAACTGTATCACAAGAATATCACCAAGGGGATGATGCTAAGCCATTCATCAGGGATCTACCCCTATGATCCAGTCACCTCCCACCAGGCTCTATCTCCAACACTGGGGATTACAATTTGACAAGATTTCAGTGGACAGATACAAGCTGTATCATTCCACCCCTGAGCCCTCCAAAATCTCATGTTCTTATCATATTTCAAGATACAATCATGTCTCCAATAATTCCCAAAGTCATCACTCATTTTCACATTAACTCAAAAGTCCAAAGTATCATTTTAGATTAGGCAAGACTCTTCCATCTGTGAGCCTGTAAAATAAGAAACAAGTAACTTACTTCCAAGGTATAATGGGGATATAGGCATTGGATAAATACTCCTATTTCCAAAGGGAAAAATTGGCAGAAAGAAAGGAGCTACAGGTCCCATGCAAGTTCAAAACCCAGCAGAGCATTTATTACACCTTCAAGCTTTAATATAATCTACTTAAACTCCATGTCCTACATCCAGGGCAAACTGATGCAAGAGGTGGGCTCCCAAGGCCTTGGGTAGCTCCACTGTTGTGGCTTTGCAGAGTTCAGTTTTGGAGGCTGTTCTCATAGGTTGTTGAGTGCTTGCAGGTTTTCTAAGCTGAGGGTGCAATCTGCTGGTGGATCTACCATTCTGGGGCCTGGAAGATGGTGGCCCTTTTCTCACAGCTCCACCAGGCAGTACCACAGTGGGGACTCTGTGTGGGAGCTGCAACCCCATGTTTCCCCTTTTCACTGCCCTGATAGAGAATCTCTGTGAGGGTTCCACCCCTGCAGCAGAATTCTGCCTGGATACCTAGGCTTTTCCATACATCATCTGAAATTAAGGCAAAAGCTTTTAAGCCTCAATTGTTGCATTCTGTGCACCTGCAGGCTTAACACCACATGGAAGCCACCAAGGCTTACAGCTTTCCCCCTCTGAAGCAGCAGCCTAAGCTGTACCTGAGCCCTTTGGCACCACAGCTGGAGCTGGAGTGCCTGGGATGCAGGAAATCATGCACTGAGGCTGCACAGGGTGGTGAAGCCCTGGTTCTGGCCCACAAAACCATTCAGTTCTCCTAAACCTCTGAGCCTGTGATGGTAGGGACTGCCACAGAGGTTTTTGAAATGCCTCCAGGCCTTTCCCCATTATATTGGCTATTAGCATTTGGCTCCTTTTACTTTTGCAAATTTCTGCAGCTTGGTTGAATTCCTTCCTGGAAAATAAGCTTTTCTTTTTTACCACGTTGCCAAGCTACATATTATCCAAACTTTTAGTCTCTCCTTCCCCTTTAAATATAAGCTCAAACTTTAGGTCATTTTTTTGTTCACACATATGAGCATAGGTTGTTAGAAGCAGGCATGCCACATCTTGAACACTTTGCTGCTTAGAAATTTCTCTTTCAGATGTCTTTAATTATCACTCTCTCTTTTTTTTTTTTTTGTTTTCTTTTCTTTTTTTTTATTATTATACTTTAAGTTCTAGGGTACATGTGCATAACGTGCAGGTTTGTTACATATGTATACTTGTGCCATGTTGGTGTGCTGCACCCATCAACTCGTAAGCACCCATCAATTCATCATTTATATCAGGTATAACTCCCAATACAGTCCCTCCCCCTCCCTCCTCCCCATGATAGGCCCCGGTGTGTGATGTTCCCCTTCCCGAGTCCAAGTGATCTCATTGTTCAGTTCCCACCTATGAGTGAGAACATGCGGTGTTTGGTTTTCTCTTCTTGTGATAGTTTGCTAAGAATGATGGTTTCCAGCTGCATCCATGTCCCTACAAAGGACGCAAACTCATCCTTTTTTATGGCTGCATAGTATTCCATGGTGTATATGTGCCACATTTTCTTAATCCAGTCTGTCACAGATGGACATTTGGGTTGATTCCAAGTCTTTGCTATTGTGAATAGTGCCGCAATAAACATACGTGTGCATGTGTCTTTGTAGTAGAATAATTTATAATCCTTTGGGTATATACCCAGTAGTGGGATGGCTGGGTCATATGGTACATCTAGTTCTAGATCCTTGAGGAATTGCCATACTGTTTTCCATAATGGTTGAACTAGTTTACAATCCCACCAACAGTGTAAAAGTGTTCCTATTTCTCCACATCCTCTCCAACACCTGTTGTTTCCTGACTTTTTAATGATTGCCATTCTAACTGGTGTGAGATGGTATCTCATTGTGGTTTTGATTTGCATTTCTCTGATGGCGAGTGATGATGAGCATTTTTTCATGTGTCTGTTGGCTGTATGAATGTCTTCTTTTGAGAAATGTCTGTTCATATCCTCTGCCCACTTTTTGATGGGGTTGTTTGTTTTTTTCTTGTATATTTGTTTGAGTTCTTTGTAGATTCTGGATATTAGCCCTTTGTCAGATGACTAGGTTGCAAAAATTTTCTCCCATTCTGTAGGTTGCCTGTTCACGTATCACTCTCAAGTTCAAAATTCCATAGACCCATGGGACAGGAGCACAATACAGCTAAGTTCTTTGCTAAGACATAACAAAAATGACCTTTGCTCCAGTTCTCAATAAGTTCCTCATTTCCATTTGAGACCTCATCAGCCTGGCCTTCACTATTTGTATCACTATCAGCATTTTGGTCACAAACATTCAATCAGTCTCTAGAAAGTTCCAAACATTCCCTTGTTTTCCTGTTGTCTTTTGAGACCTCCAAACTCTTCAAACTTCAGCTTGTTACTCAGTTTCAAAGCGGCCTCCACATTTTTCAGGTATCTTTACAGCAATGCCCCTCTCCTCAGCGCCAATTTTCTGTTTTAGTCCATTCTCACATTGCTATAAAAAATACCTGAGACTGGGTAATTTATAGAGAAAAGCAGTTTAATTGGCTCATGGTTCTGCAGGCTGTACAGGAAGCATAGTACCATCTGCTTCTGGGGAGGCTTCAGGAAGCTTCCAAGTATAGCAGAATGCAAAGGGGGAGCAGGCATCTGACATGGTGGGAGGAGGAGCATGAGGGAGAGTGAGGAGGTGCTACACACTTTTAAACAATCAGATCTCCTGAGAACTCTATCACAAGAACACCACCAAGGGATGGTGCTAAACCATTCATAAAGCATTCACACTTATGAACTAATCACCTTTCACTATGCCCTGCCTCCAACATTGGGGATTATAATTCAACATGAGATTTGGGTGGGGACACAGATCCAAACCATATCACTTAGGGTATTGATTTGAAATCTTTCTTGTCTCTAACTAGGCATTTAAAGCATAATTTTTTTCTATGAACTACTTTAGCTGCACCCATAATTTTTGGTATATTGTATTTTAATTTTATTCATCTCAAAGCATTTTTAAAAATTTTCTTGTGATTTATTCTTTGGAACATTGGTTCTTAAAGAAACAAGTTGCTTAATTTTTACATATTAGTGAGTTCATGAAATCTTCTTTTGTTATTAACTTCTAATTTCATTCTGTTGTGGTTGGAGATCATTCTTTGTATCAGTTTAGTTCTTTTAAATTTACTGAGACTTGTTCTATGTCCTAACATATGATCTAACCTGGAGAATGTTTCATGTACACTTGAGAATAATATATACATTCTGCTGAGACGGGCAGAAAGTTCTATAGCTGAAGTCCCTTTTTGACACCAGGGACCAATTTTGTGGATGACAATTTTTCCACAGACAGAGAGGGAATGGTTTCTGAGGCATTAGAGTCTCGTAAAAAGCATGAAACCTAGATCACTCACATGCACAGTTCACAATAGAGTTTGTGCTCCTTTGAGAATCTAATGCCTCCACTGATTTGACAGGAGACAGAGCTCAGCTTTACTTGCTTGACCACCAGTCACCTTTTGCTGTGTGGTTTGGTTCCTAACAGGCCATGGACTGGTACCAGTCCACAGCCTGGAATTGGGGCCCTCTCTTCTATAGATCTTTGTTAGATATAGTTCACTTACAGTGTTGTTTAAGTCTTTGTTTTCATTGTTGATCTTTAGTTTAGTTGTTCTATTATTGAGGGTGCAATATTTGAGTCCCCAATGATTATTGTTAAATTGTCTATTTCTCCCTTTAATCCTGTCAGTTGTTGCTTCGTGTATTTTGGTCCTCTGTTGTTAGGTGCAGAAATGTTTGTACTTGTTATATCTCCCTGATGGATTGACCCTTTTGTTTTCATAAAACATTTTTCTTTGTCTCTAGTAAGAACTTTGTCTTGAGTCTATTTTTTCACTATAGTCATTTTAGCTATCTTTTGGTTACTGTTTGAATATATCTCATTTTTCATCCTTTTACTTTCAACCTAGTTTGACCTAAATGTTCTGTCTCTTATATGTAACATATACTTGGAATTTTTTTAAAGAAGCTATTCTTCCAATTTCTGTATTTTAGTTAGAGTGTTCATTTACATTTAATGTAATCACTAGTAAGGTAGAACTTATGTCTGACATCTTGTTAAATTTTTAATATGTCAAGTCATTTTTTTCCCTCTCTTCTTTCATTCCTGGTTTCTTTCATGTCAAATAAACATTTATTTAGTGATATGGTTTGGCTGTGTCCCCACCCAAATATCAACTTGAATTTTATCTCCCAGAATTCCCATGTGTTGTGGGAGGGACCAAAGGAGTGGTAATTGAACTGTGGGGGCTGGTCTTTCCCATGCTATTCTTGTGATAGTGAATACGTCTCACAAGATCTGATGGGTTTATCAGGGGTTTCCACTTTTGCTTATTCCTCAGTTTCTCTTGCCACCAGCATGTAAGAAGTGTCTTTCACCTCCCACCATGATTCTGAGGCTTCCCAGTCATGTGGAACTCTAAGTCCAATTAAACCTCTTTTGCTTCCTAGTCTCAGGTATGTCTTTATCAGCAGCATGAAAATGGACTAATACATTTAGTGTACCAGTAAATTTTGTTATAATTTCTCTTAATATATATTGTTCAGTTGCATTCCTAGTGGCTTCCCTGGGGATTACAACTAACATCTTAAATTTTAACAATCTAGTTCAGATTAATACCAATTTAATTTCAATAATATACAAAAATGTACTTCCATATAATTGTTTTCTCTTCCCTTTTTGTGCTATTTTCATACAAAATGCATCTTTATACACTGCATGCATATGAACATAGATTTAAAATCACTTCTTTATACAATTCTCTTTTAAATAAGATAAGAGAGAAGGAAGGCACTGAGAATGGGTAGAGGGAGATGTAGAAGCTGGGCTGAAGAAGGAGAAAGTTAGGAACCCTGTGCAGGTCTACTAAATACTGGAGACTAATTTTTGGATCACAACAGCTCCAGGAGAATGGGTGAGTTGAACTGGCAAGAAGCAACTCACTCTCACCGTAAGTCTCTGGAACATCTGTAGGTGAAGGCCCTTTGATGACCACAGATGCTCAAATTGGCAGGAAAAGCTGCTTAGAGAAATAGTAGGAGTGGTAAGCTAGCTGACATGCAGCCCAGAGGGCTTGATACAGGGGATTCTGTAGTGGAGCATGGCCAGGGACAGCCATCCGCTTTAGGCTCAACTTGCTCCTGTAGGAGACTTTAGCCTTAGGGAAACCATTCAACCTAATTTCTGAAGGGCAGTCTTGCCCATCAGACAGGGCTGGTCCAACCTGAGTGCCCCTTTGTTGACTGGCCTCTCCCAGGGCCCCAACTGGACATTGCCTGCTTGCAGGGTAGTCTTGGGTGCCTTGGGGCCCCACACCATAGCTTCTGCATTGGCAGACCATGCCTGAACAGTGGAGAGCTCCAGCAAGGTGGTCCCTATGACCACACACCAGCTCATCTAGTCTCTCCCCATACTGTAGCTTCGCATGGAGCCCATGGCAACTTCTCACATTACTTTGCTGGTGCATGTCTGCGTGGACAGGTTTTGCTTTCCTTGCCCGGTCAGTGTGTGGGAGTGCAGTCTGCTCCCCCTGCTGACTGCTTGCTGACTGCCATCGCAGTCATTCCCCCTGCTGACTGACATTGCAGACAAGGCCTTGGCAAGCACAGAGTCAACAAGCCTCACCCATGCCAGTACTCTGCCATTGTGCTAACTTAGTGAGTGTAGAGAATGGTTGATCCTCCCTCAATATGAGTGATTATTCCTGCTTGCAGGGTACAGAGAAGGCACCCAGACCCACACCCACCAGCACCTCGCCCCTGAGCCAATACCACCTCCAGTGTGACTGCACAGTCTTTCTAGCAGGGGCCCCCATGGACTCCCCACTCCCAGCTGGATTGTCTCTGCCATGTGCGGAATGCCCGCAGGGAGGCAGGCAACTTGGTATTCATTAGCACTTAGCCACAGCTGCCACAACTCACTCCCTGTCCTCCTTTCCCCTGAATGCAGTGGGTTCCAAACATGAGAAGCCCAGAGAACAAAGTCAGGAACCAAGACAAGTCTTCCAGAGTTAGAGCACACAGTTCAGAAGTTGGGAGCTGAGCATTGGCCCCCTAACATCTTCCAGAAACAAATACAATTAGCAGAATCCAGCTTAGACCACAGTCAAACCCTCAAGGTCACCAAATAGGATGAAATAAAAAACAATCCATCCAGAGGTCAGCAACCTCAAAGATTGAAAGAACACAAATCCATAAAGATAAGTAAGAATGAGCACAAGAACTCTGACAACTCAAAAAGCCAGAGTGCCTTATTTCCTCCAAATGACTGCATCACTTCTGCAGCAAGGTCTCTGAAGTGAGTAGAGATGGATGAAGTGACAGAAATAGAATTCTGGATATGGATTCTATCCAGATAGAATATGGATAGGAATGAAGATCACTGAATAACAGGAGTACATTGAAACCCAATTCAAGGAAGCTAAGAATTATGTTAAAACAGTGTAGGAGGTGACAGGCAAAATAACCAGTACAGAAAAGAATGTAACTGGCCTGATAGAGCTGAAAAATGCACTACAAAAATTTATTCATGCAATTACAAGAATTAATAGCAGAATAGACCAAGCAGAAGAAAGAATCTTAGAGCCCGAAGACTGGCTTTCTGAAACAAGACTGTCAGATAAGAATATTTAAAAAAAAAGAGAAGAAATGAACAAAACCTCTGAGAAACATGGAATTATGCAAAGAGATTAAATCTATGAATCATGGGTGTCCCTGAAAGAGATGGGGATAATGAAACCAACTTGTAAAACATACTTCAGGATATCATCCATGAGAACTTCTCCAACCTAGATAGAGGCCAACATTCAAATTCAGGAAATGCAGAGAATCCCAGTAAAATACTTAACAAGATGAACATCCCCAAGACAGGTAATCATCAGATTATCCAAGGTCAAAATGAAAGGAAAAAATATTAAAGACAGCTAGAGAGAAAGGTCAGATCACCTACAAAGGGAAGTCCATCAGACTAACAACAAATCTGTCTGTAGAAATCCTACAAGCCAGAAGAGATTGGGGTGGGCAATATTCAACATCCTTTTTTTTTTTTCCATGAGTTTTCCCTAGTGATTTATTATTATTATGATTATTATACTTTAAGTTCTAGGGTACGTGTGCATAACGTGCAGGTTTGTTACATATGTATACTTGTGCCATGTTGGTGTGCTGCACCCATCAACTC
>NW_016823825.1:46406-49819 GCF_001698545.2 Rhinopithecus bieti
ATGAAACTTAGTTTGGCTGGATATGAAATTCTGGGTTTAAAATTCTTTTCTTTAAGAATGTTGAATATTCTTAAATATTCTTATTCTTAAAAGAATATTCTTAAAAGAAAAAAATATTCTTAAAAGAAATTCCAACCCAGAATTTCATATCTGGCCAAACTAAGTTTCATAGGCAAAGAAGAAATAAGATTCTTTTCAAACAAGCAAATACTGAGGAAATTCATTACCACCAGACTTGCTTTACAAGAGCTCCTGAAGGAGGCACTAAATATGGAAAGAAAAGACCATTACAAGCCACTGCACAAAAACACTGAAGTACACAGACCAGTGATACAATACAACACAACAATCATATAATCAATCTGCAAAATAGCTAACATCATGATGACAGGATCAAATCCACATATATCAATACTGACTTTGAATGAAAAAGGACTATATGATCTAATTAAGACACAGTGTAGCAAGCTAGATAAAGAACCCAGACCCATTTTGTATGCTGTCTTCAAGAGATCCATCTCACATGCAGTGACATGCCTAGGCTCAAAATAAAGGAATGAAGGAAAATCTACCAAGCAAGTGAAAAATGGAATAATGCAGATGTTGCAATTCTAGTTTCTGACACAATAGATTTTAAACTAACAAAGATGAGGAGAGACAAACAAAAGCACTATATAATAATGAAAGGTTCAATTCAACAAGAAAATCTAACTGTCCTAACTATGTATATACCCAACACAGGAGCACCCAGATTCATAAAAGTAAGTTCTTAGAGATTCCCAAACAATATAATAACAACAGTGGACGACTTTAACACCTTACTGACGATATTAGACAGATCATCAAGACAGAAAATTAATGAAGATATTCAGGACCTGAACTCAGCACTTGGAACTGATAGACAAATGGAACCGATAGACATTTATGGAACTCTCCACCCCAAAACATTGCCACATGGCACATACTCTAAAGTCAATCACATAAACTTAACAATCTGCGTCTATTGAGAAATCATGTGATTTTTGTCTTTAGTTCTGTTTATGTTATGAATCACATTTATTAATTTTGTGTATGTTGAACCAATCTTACACCCCAGGGACAAAGCCTACTTGATCACGGTTGATCATGGTGGATAAGCTTGATGATGTGCTGCTAGGTTTGGTTTGCCAGTATTTGGTTGAGCGTTTTTGCATTGATGTTCATCGAGGATATTGACCTGAAGTTTTCTTTTTTTGTTGCATCTCTGCCAGGTTCTGGTATCAAGATGACTCTGACCTCATAACATGAGTTGGGGAGTAGATGCAGAAAAGTCTCTTTTTTTCAATAATTACTATAGTATTTAGTAAATATTGTGATTAAAGAGCATGAAGAACATGCTAAAAGAGGGTATACCTTGCACTAGGAAATACTTGTGCATTTGTATTAACTTGTGCTTTGTGTTCCATTTCTGTTAAAGTCTATCTTCTCATCTTCTTTTGTGTGGCCAAAAAACCACGATATCTGCTAAAAAGAAAAATATATTTGGTTTGGATGAAGGAGTCTTATTTAAATTGTTTATATACAAATAATTCTACTGGTAATTTAGAATTCCCATTTGTGATTTTTTTTCAGTTCTATAGTGAAACAAATGATTACAAATAGTTCAAATATTATGTAGCCCAACAATAGAGCATGTTTAAGATAGTTAATAGGATACAGTTTTCTAGGATCTCTTTATGTAGATCTGATACTGAAAGCAGGGAAAAATTACATATACAAGGCCACAATCCAAAATCTCGATTAGTATTTAGAGACTGAAGATTATATTTTCCTCTGTGGAAACTAAGAAAATCATTCTAGCATTTTTAAGCTGACTTGAACATTTATCTTTTGTGGATACTTAAGTATTCAATATATCTATTGCACATCACTTTTGGTCATGCAAGTAAACTGAAACAGTATCAACTTTCTATTTTAAATAGATTCAAAGAAGCTGCACAAGATAGCTTATAAAACTAAGAGTATTGTTCATTTTCTGTATCATGTAATAATCTATGTTTTTGACAACATGCCTATGGCTAAATTAAATTGGCATTGGAATTTGAGGCAAGTCAGTTTCTTGTGGAGCAGCCATCTTAACCCCAAGTATACCATAGGACTCAATGGCTTTCTGAGTAATCATGTCTGTATTAGCCATGATACATCTATTGACTTGAAGTTTAGTCTTGTTTTATTGAATCTGTAATTCTAGGTTGATCCTCCTGATTATTCCCCCAATCTATCTCCCAAACTGTATTTTCCATTTTAGTCATTGGCAGCTCCATCATTTTGTTGTTCAGGTAAAATCTTTTGAGTCATTATTGATTTATTTCTCTCTCTTAGACCCAGTGTATCAACAAATCTTCTTAGCTCTAATTTCAAAATGTATCCAAAATCCAATCTCTGCTTTCTACCTCTATGCTACGATTCTAGACTGAGTTACTCTCATCTCTTGCTTGGATTATTAGTCCCTCACCTGGTCTTTCTGTTTCCGTCCTTCATATGAGTGATTTGTTAAAATGGATCAGTTTATGTCATCTCTTCACTTAAGATTCTTGGTGATGAGTTCTTTACCCCACACAGAGTAAAAGTCTAATTAGTGTAATACTATACCAGGTTGTGCAGGGTCTGGCCTCTCACTCCCTCGCAGACTGCATCTTCTATTTGCTCTTTCTACTCAGTTATGGTCACACTGGCCACTTTGCTGTTCTTGACCACACCTGGTCACTCCTGCTCCTGCATTTTTAAAATTATTATTATACTTTAAGTTATAGGGTACATGTGCACAACATGCAGGTTTGTTACATATGTATACATGTGCCATGTTAGTATGCTGCACCCATTAACTTGTCATTTACATTAGGTATATCTCCTAATGCTATCCCACCCCCTCCTCAATCCTATGACAGGACCCAGTGTGTGATGTTTCCCACCCTGTGTTCAAGTGTTTTCATTGTTCAAATCCCACCTATGAGTGAGAACATGCAGTGTTTGGTTTTCTGTCCTTGCAATAGTTTGCTCAGAATGATGGTTTCTACCTTCATCCATGTCCCTACAAAGGACAAGAACTCATCCTTTTTTATGGCTGCATAGTATTCCATGGTGTATGTGTGCCACATTTTCTTAATGCAGTCTATCATTGATGGACATTTGGGTTGGTTGCAAGTGTTTTCTACTGTGAATAGTGCCACAATAAACATACATGTACATGTGTCTTTATAGCAGCATGATTTATAATCCTTTGGGTATATACCCAGTAATGGGATGGCTGGGTCAAATGGTATTTCTAGTTCTAGATCCTTGAGGAATTGCCACACTGTCTTCCACAATGGTTGAACTAGTTTACAGTCCCACCAACAGTGTAAAAGTGTTCCTATTTCTCCACATCCTCTCCA